>NW_027620995.1:10000-40697 GCF_964198595.1 Lampetra fluviatilis
GGGTGTCTGTTGAGACGGGGTCTCGGGGTCAGTGGTGGTGGTGGTTGAAGTGGTGGTGGCAGAGGAGGTGGTGGAGGTGGTGGTGGTGGAGGTGGAGGCAGAGGAGGTGGAGGAGGAGGTGGAGGAGGAGGTGGAGGAGGAGGTGGAGGAGGAGGTGTGGAGGAGGAGGTGGAGGAGGTGGTGGTGTGGAGGTGGATGAAGAGGTGGTGGTGGTGATGGTGGTGGAGGAGGTGGTGGAGGAGGTGGTGGAGGAGGTGGTGGAGGAGGAGGAGGTGGAGGTGGTGGAGGAGGTGGTGGAGGAGGAGGAGGTGGAGGTGGTGGAGGAGGTGGTGGAGGAGGAGGTGGAGGTGGTGGAGTAGGTGGATGTCTGTTGAGACCGGGTCTCGGTGCCAGTGGTGGTGGTTGAAGTGGTGGAGGTCGAGGTGGTGGTGGAAGTGGTGGAGGTGTGGTGGTGGTGAGGAGGAGGTGGAGGAGAAGGTGGAGGTGGTGGTGATGGTGGTGGTGGAGGTGGTGTTGGTGGTGGTGGTGGTGGAGGTGTGGTGATGGTGGTGGTGGTGATGGTGGTGGTGGTGGTGGAGGTGGTGGTGGTGGTGGTGGTGGTGGTGGGGTTGGTTAAAGTGGTGGTGGTGGTGGAGGTGGTGTGTGTGGTGGTGGTTGGTTAAAGTGGTGGTGGTTAGGTGGTGGGTGGTGGTGTGGTGGTGGTGGTATGGTGAGGTGGTAGGTGATGGTGTGTGGTGGAGGTGTGGTGGAGGCTGAGTCTCAAGAGCTCCGTGTCCCCCCCTCTCTCCCTCGCTCATGACGACGCTGCCAAGGCAGACGTCCCAGCAGCATCAGCAGCATCATCAGCAGCATCATCAGCAGCATCATCAGCAGCATCATCAGCAGCATCATCAGCAGCATCATCATCAGCAGCAGCAGCATCATCATCAGCATTGCCGCCATCCTCTTGCGAGTGGGAGGAGGATGCCATCGCCCAGCAGCTGAAGTTCAGAGCGTGCTTGAAGGTGGGTGGGTGGGTGGGTGGAGTGGGTGGGTGAGTGGGTGGGTGGGTGAGTGGGTGAGTGGGTGGGTGGGTGAGTGGGTGGGTGGGTGAGTGGGTGGGTGAGTGGGTGGGTGGGTGGGTGGGTGGCGTGGTGTGGAGTGGGTGGGTGGTGGTGAGTGGGTGGTGGTGAGTGGTGAGTGGGTGAGTGGGTGAGTGGGTGGTGAGTGGGTGGGTGGTGTGGGGTGAGTGGGTGAGTGGGTGAGTGGTGGTGGGTGGTGGAGTGGGTGGGTGGGTGAGTGGGTGGGTGGGTGGGTGGGTGAGTGGGTGGGTGGGTGAGTGGGTGAGTGGGTGGGTGGTGAGTGGGTGAGTGGTGGTGTGAGGGGTGGGTGAGTGGGTGAGTGGGTGAGTGAGGGTGAGTGGGTGGTGGTGAGTGGTGAGTGATGGTGAGTGGGGTGGGTGGGTGGGTGACGTGGGTGGGTGGGTGAGTGGGTGGGGTGGGTGAGTGAGTGAGTGGTGTGAGGGGGTGGGTGGGTGAGTGGGTGGGTGGGTGAGTGAGTGGGTGAGTGGGTGGGTGGGTGGGTGGGTGAGTGGGTGGGTGGGTGGGTGAGTGAGTGAGTGGGTGAGTGGGTGGGTGGGTGAGTGGGTGGTGGGTGGGTGGGTGAGTGGGTAAGTGGGTGGGTGGGTGGGTGAGTGAGTGGGTGAGTGGGTGGGTGGGTGGGTGGGTGGGTGAGTGGGTGAGTGGGTGGTGGGTGGGTGAGTGGGTGGGTGGAGGTGGGTGGGTGGGTGGTGTGGTGGTGGTGGGTGAGTGGGGTGGGTGAGTGAGTGAGTGGGTGAGTGGGTGGTGTGGGTGAGTGGGTGGGTGGGTGAGTGGGTGGGTGAGTGGGTGGGTGAGTGGGTGGAGTGGGTGGGTGAGTGGGTGGGTGGGTGAGTGGTGAGTGGGTGGGTGGGTGGTGAGTGGGTGGGTGGTGAGTGGGTGGGTGGGTGAGTGGGTGGTGAGTGGGTGGGTGGGTGGGGTGAGTGGGTGGGTGGGTGAGTGGGTGGGTGGGTGGGTGGGTGAGTGGGTGGGTGAGTGGGTGGGTGAGTGGGTGGGTGGGTGAGTGAGTGGGTGGGTGGGTGAGTGAGTGAGTGGGTGGGTGGGTGAGTGGGTGGGTGGGTGGGTGGGTGAGTGGGTGGGTGGGTGGGTGGGTGAGTGGGTGGGTGGGTGGGTGAGTGGGTGAGTGGGTGGGTGAGTGAGTGGGGTGGGTGAGCGGGTGGGTGGGTGGGCGGAGTGGTGGGTGGGTGTGGGCGGGTGGGTGGGTGTGCGGGTGGGGAGTGGGTGGGCGGGTGGAGTGAGTGGGCGGGTGGGTGAGTGGGCGGGTGGGTGGGTGGGCGAGTGGGTGGGTGAGTGGGCGGGTGAGTGGTGGGTGGGTGGGTGAGTGGGTGGGTGGGTGGGTGAGTGTGGGTGGGTGAGTGGGTGGGTGGAGGTGTGGTGGGTGAGTGGGTGGGTGGGTGGGTGGGTGGTGAGTGGGTGGGTGGTGGGTGAGTGGGTGAGTGGGTGGGTGGTGGTGGGTGTGGAGTGGGTGGGTGGTGGGTGAGTGGGTGGGGTGGGTGGTTGGGTGGGTGGGTGGGTGGGTGGGTGAGTGGGTGGGTGGGTGAGTGGGTGGGTGAGTGGGTGGGCGAGTGGGTGGGTGAGTGGGTGAGCGGAGTGGGTAAGTGGGTGGGTGTGTGGGTGAGTGAGTGGGTGGGTGGTGAGTGGGTGAGTGGGTGGGTGGGTGGGTGAGTGGGTGGGTGGTGGGTGGGTGGGTGAGTGGGTGGGTGGGTGGGTGAGTAAGTGGGTGGGTGGGTGGGTGAGTGGGTGGGTGGGTGGGTGGGTGAGTGGGTGAGTGGGTGGGTGAGTGAGTGGGTGTGGGTGGGCGAGTGGGTGAGTGAGCGGGTGGGTGGGTGGGCGGGTGGGTGGGTGGGCGGGTGAGTGGGTGGGCGGGTGGGTGGGTGAGCGGTGGTGGGTGGTGGGCGGGTGGGTGAGTGGGTGGGTGGGTGAGTGGGTGGGTGGGTGGGTGGGTGAGTGGGTGGGTGAGTGGGTGGGTGAGTGGGTGGGTGGGTGGGTGAGTGGGTGGGTGGGTGGGTGGGTGAGTGGGTGGGTGAGTGGGTGGGTGGGTGGGTGGGTGAGTGGGTGGGTGGTGTGGGTGAGTGGGTGGGTGGGTGGGTGAGTGGGTGAGTGGGTGGGTGGGTGGTGGGTGAGTGGGTGGGTGAGTGGGTGGGTGGGTGGGTGAGTGGGTGGGTGGGTGGGAGTAAGTGGTGGGTGGGTGGGTGAGTGGGTGGGTGGCGTGGTGCGTGGGTGAGTGGTGGGTGATGTGAGTGGGTGGGTGGGTGGGCGAGTGGGTGAGTGAGCGGGTGGGTGGGTGGGCGGGTGGGTGGTGTGGGCGGTGAGTGGGTGGGTGGCGGGTGGGTGGGTGAGCGGGTGGTGTGGGTGGGCGGGTGGGTGTGGGTGGGTGGGTGGGTGAGTGGGTGGGTGGGTGGGTGAGTGAGTGGGTGGTGGTGGGTGGAGTGGGTGGGTGGGTGGGTGAGTGGGTGGGTGGGTGGGTGGTGAGTGGGTGGGTGGTGTGGTGGGTGGGTGGGTGAGTGGGTGGGTGTGGGTGGGTGGGTGGGTGGTGAGTGGTGGGTGGGTGGGTGGGTGAGTGGGTGGGTGGGTGGGTGGGTGAGTGGTGGGTGGGTGAGTGGGTGGGTGGGTGTGGGTGGGTGGGTGAGTGGGTGGGTGAGTGGGTGGGTGGGTGATGGGTGGAGGGTGGTGTGGGGTGGGTGAGTGGGTGGGCGAGTGGGTGGGTGAGTGGGTGAGCGGGTGGGTAAGTGGGTGGGTGTGTGGGTGAGTGAGTGGGTGGGTGGGTGAGTGGGTGAGTGGGTGGGTGGGTGAGTGGGTGGGTGAGTGGGTGGGGTGAGTGGTGGGTGGGTGGGTGAGTAAGTGGGTGGGTGGGTGAGTGAGTGGGTGGGTGGGTGAGTCGGTGGGTGGGTGGGTGAGTGGGTGGGTGAGTGGGTGGGCGAGTGGGTGGGCGAGTGGGTGGGTGAGTGGGTGAGCGGGTGGGTAAGTGGGTGGGTGTGTGGGTGAGTGAGTGGGTGGGTGGGTGAGTGGGTGAGTGGGTGGGTGGGTGGGGTGGGTGAGTGGGTGGGTGAGTGGGTGGGTGGGTGAGTGGGTGGGTGGGTGGGTGAGTAAGTGGGTGGGTGGGTGAGTGAGTGGGTGGGTGGGTGAGTCGGTGGGTGGGTGGGTGAGTGGGTGAGTGGGTGGGTGGGTGAGTGGGTGGGTGGGTGAGTGGGTGGGTGGGTGAGTGGGTGGGTGAGTGGGTGGGCGGGTGGGTGAGCGGGTGAGCGGGTGGGTGAGCGGGTGGGCGAGCGGGTGAGTGGGTGGGTGGGTGGTGAGTGGGTGAGTGGGTGGGTGAGTGGGTAGTGGTGGGTGGGTGGGTGATAGGGCGTGTGTGTGTGTGTCTGTGTGTGTATGCGCGTGTGTGTGTGTGTCTGTGTGTGTGTGTACGTGTCTGTGTGTGTGTACGCGCGTGTGTGCGTGTGTCTGTGTGTGCGTGCGTGTGTGTCTGTGTGTGTATGCGCGTGTGTGTGTGTGTGTGTACGTGTCTGTGTGTGTGTACGCGTGTGTGTGTGTTGTGCGTGCGTGTGTGTGTGTGCAGGTGCTGATGACGGAGCTGCGTACTCTGGCCACGGCCGTGAGGCGGATGGCAGCAAGCTGCGTGCTCAGCTGCACACGTGGCTGCAGCGGGGAGACGGGAGCCCTGAGCGCCGTCTTCGGACAGAGACAGGAGACACCGTACACTGGGGGTGTGCGGGGAGACACGCGGGGAGACGCGGGGAGACGCGGAGAGACACTGGGAGACGCGGGGAGACGCGGGGAGACGCGGGGAGATGCGGGGAGACGCGGGGAGACACTGGGAGACACTGGGAGACGCGGGGAGACATGGGGGGGAGACACGGGGGAGACACGGGGGGAGACACGGGGGGGAGACACGGGGGGGAGACACAGGGGGGGAGACACAGGGGGGGAGACACGGGGGGGAGACACGGGGGGGAGACACAGGGGGGGAGACACGGGGAGGAGACACGGGGAGTAGACACGGGGGGGGAGACACGGGGGGGGAGACACGGGGGAGACACGGGGGGGAGACACGGGGGGGAGACACGGGGGGGAGACACGGGGGGGAGACACGGGGGGGAGACACAGGGGGGAAGACACGGGGGGGAGACACAGGGGGGGAGACACGGGGGGGAGACACGGGGGGGAGACACGGGGAGGAGATACGGGGGGGAGACACGGGGGGGAGACACGGGGGGGAGACACGGGGGGGAGACACGGGGGGGAGACATGGGGAGACACGGGGGAGATTCAGGAAGACGTAGCAGACATCGTCAGGGGTCGGGATGGAGCCCACGACCTCCTGTGTAGCAGGCAAGGGAGTTAACATCTCCGAACCCTTTCGATTTAAATCTTTCGTGACTGCAGGGATTCATCTCCTTGGTTCTTTCGGTAAAGTGACGTCGAATGGAAGTAATAAAATAATGAGGAGAAACTTTTCTTTTATCATTTCCATTCTAAATAATAATAAAAAAATGTTATTTTATCATTTCCATTCTACGTGACTTTACCGCAAGAACCAAGAAGATTTCCTAGCCCCCCCCCCCCCCTCTTTCCCTGTCCGTCGTGTGGGCTACACGGGGGACCTTTGTCTGTGTGCCGAGCGCAGCGAGCTCCCGGCTGCAGTGGCTGAAGAGGAACCAGGCGCTGCTCCGAATGTTTCTCAGCTACTGCAACTTGCACGGAGCGCTGGGTGGAGGGTTAGCCTCGGTACGCATGGAGCTGATCCTGCTACTGCAGGAGTCACTGCAGGTGGGTGGGTGGGTGGGTGAGTGAGTGAGTGAGTGGGTGAGTGAGTGGGTGGGTGGGTGAGTGGGTGGGTGGGTTAGTGGGTGGGTGAGTGGGTGGGTGAGTGAGCGAGTGAGTCAACAAGTGAGTGGGTGAGTGAGCGAGTGAGTCAACGAGTGAGTGGGTGGGTGGGTGGGTGAGTGAGTGAGTGAGTGAGCGAGTGAGTCAGTGAGTGAGTGAGCGAGTGAGTCAACGAGTGAGTGGGTGAGTGAGCGAGTGAGTCAACGAGTGAGTGAGTGAGCGACTGAGCGACTGAGTCAACGAGTGAGTGGGTGGGTGGGTGGGTGAGTGGGTGGGTGGGTGAGTGGGTGGGTGGGTGAGTGGGTGGGTGGGTGAGTGGGTGGGTGGGTGAGTGGGTGGGTGGGTGAGTGGGTGGGTGGGTGGGTGGGTGGGTGGGTGAGTGAGTGGGTGGGTGAGTGGGTGGGTGAGTGGGTGAGTGAGTGAGTGGGTGAGTGAGTGAGTGAGTGGGTGAGTGAGTGAGCGAGTGAGTCAGTGAGTGAGTGAGCGACTGAGTCAACGAGTGAGTGGGTGGGTGGGTGAGTGTGTGGGTGAGTGGGTGGGTGGGTGGGTGAGTGGGTGGGTGGGTGAGTGGGTGGGTGGGTGAGTGGGTGGGTGGGTGAGTGGGTGGGTGGGTGAGTGGGTGGGTGAGTGAGTGGGTGGGTGAGTGAGTGGGTGAGTCAACCTGCACGGAGCGCTGGGCGGAGGTTTAGCCTCGGTACGAATGGAGCTGATCCTGCTACTGCAGGTGGGTGGGTGGGTGGGTGAGTGGGGGGGTGAGTCAGTGAGTGAGTGAGTGGGTGGGTCAACGAGTGAGTGGGTGAGTGAGCGAGTGAGTCAACGAGTGAGTGGGTGAGTGGGTGGGTGAGTGGGTGGGTGGGTTAGTGGGTGGGTGAGTGGGGTGGGTGGGTGAGTGGGTGGGTGAGTGGGTGGGTTGGTGAGTGGGTGAGTGGGTGGGTTGGTGGGTGAGTGGGTGGATAGGTGAGTGGGTGAGTGGGTGAGTGAGTGAGTGAGTGGGTGGGGGGGTGAGTGGGTGGGTGGGTGAGTGGGTCAGTGGGTGAGTGGGTGGGTGAGTCAGTGAGTGAGTGGGTGGGTGGGTGAGTGGGTGAGTGGGTCAACGAGTGAGTGAGTGAGTGAGTGAGCGACTGAGTCAACGAGTGGGTGGGTGGGTGGGTGAGTGGGTGAGTGGGTGGGTGGGTGAGTGGGTGGGTGGGTGAGTGGGTGGGTGGGTGGGTGGGTGAGTGGGTGGGTGGGTGAGTGGGTGGGTGGGTGGGTGAGTCGGTGAGTGGGTGGGTGGGTGGGTGAGTGGGTGGGTGGGTAAGTGGGTGAGTGAGCGAGCGACCCGACCAATCACAAGTGACGTCTCCGCCCCCCGTCTCCAGGACGACACCCCCACAACTGTGGGGGAGGGGGTGGGGGCCGGGGTGGGGGTGGGGGTGCCCCCCCCACCACCCCCCCCACCGCCCCCCCCGCTGCTGGTGTGGAGTCCGGCCCGCACCGTGATCCCCGGGCCGGCTCAGCACCTGGGCCTGCTGTCGGGAGACATCTTGGAAGCCTTCTCCTGTCTCCAGGAGCCTCCACATCCACGCAGACCCTGCCAGCAGGTGGGGGGGTGGGGGGGGGGTGGGTGGGTGAGTGGGGGGGTGAGTGGGGGGGTGAGTGGGTGGGTGGGTGGGTGAGTGAGTGGGTGGGTGGGTGAGTGAGTGGGTGGGTGGGTGGGTGAGTGGGTGGGTGGGGGGGTGAGTGGGTGGGTGGGGGGGTGAGTGGGTGGGTGGGGGGGTGAGTGGGTGGGTGGGGGGGTGGGTGGTTGAGTGGGGGAGTGGATAGGTGAGTGGATAGGTGAGTGAGTGGGGGGGGTGGGTGAGTGGGGGGGGGGTGGATAGGTGAGTGGGTGGGTGGTTGAGTGGGTGGGTGAGTGGGTGGGTGGTTGAGTGGGTGAGTGGGTGGGTGGTTGAGTGGGTGGGTGGGTGGGTGGTTGAGTGGGTGAGTGGGTGGGTGGTTGAGTGGGTGGGTGGGTGAGTGAGTGGATGAGTGGAGACATCCTGGAAGCGTTCTCCTGTCTCCACGGGCCTCCACACCCACACAGGCCCTGCCAGCAGGTGGTTGAGTGGGTGAGTAAGTGAGTGAGGGGTGGTTGAGTGGTTGGGTGGTTGAGTGGGTGAGTGGATAAATGGGTGGCTGGGTGGTTGAGTGGGTGAGGGGCTAGGTGGGTGAGTGGGTGAGTGGATAGGTGAGTGGGTGGGTGGTTGAGTGGATAGGTGAGTGGGTGGGTGGGTAGGTAGGTGAGTGTGTGGGTGAGTGGGTGAGTGGGTGGGTGGGTGGGTGAGTGGGTGGGTGGGTGGGTGGGTGAGTGGGTGGGTGGGTGGGTGAGTGGGTGGGTGGGTGGGTGAGTGGGTGGGTGAGTGGGTGAGTGGGTGGGTGGGTGGGTGGGTGAGTGGGTGGGTGGGTGGGTGAGTGGGTGGGTGAGTGGGTGAGTGGGTGGGTGAGTGGGTGAGTGGGTGGGTGAGTGGAGACATTCTGGAAGCGTTCGCCTGTCTCCACGAGCCTCCACACCCACGCAGGCCCTGCCAGCAGGTGGGTGAGTGGGTGGGTGAGTGGGTGAGTGGGGGGGTGAGTGGGGGAGGTGAGTGGGGAGGTGAGTGGGTGGGTGAGTGATTGGGTGGTTGAGTAGGTGAGTGGGTGGGTGAGTGGGTGGGTGGGTGGGTGGGTGGGTGAGTGGGTGGGTGAGTGGGTGGGTGAGTGGGTGGGTGGGTGGGTGGGTGAGTGGGTGAGGGGGTGGGTGAGTGGGTGAGTGGATAGGTAGGTGAGTGGGTGAGTGGGTGGGTGAGTGGGTGGGTGAGTGGGTGGGTGAGTGGGTGAGTGGGTGAGTGAGTGAATGGCTGAGTGAGTGAGTGGGTGAGTGAGTGGGTGAGTGGGTGGGTGAGTGGGTGGGTGGGTGGCTGAGTGAGTGGGTGGGTGGATAGGTGAGTGGGTGGGTGGTTGAGTGGGTGGGTGAGTGGGTGGGTGAGTGGATAGGTGAGAGGGTGGGTGGTTGAATGGGTGGGTGAGTGGGTGGGTGGTTGAGTGGGGGAGTGGATAGGTGAGTGGATAGGTGAGTGAGTGGGGGTGGATAGGTGAGTGGGTGGGTGGTTGAGTGGGTGGGTGGTTGAGTGGGTGAGTGGGTGGGTGGTTGAGTGGGTGGGTGAGTGGGTGGGTGAGTGTGTGGGTGGTTGAGTAGGTGAGTGAGTGGGTGAGTGGGTGAGTGGAGACATCCTGGAAGCGTTTGCCTGTCTCCAGGAGCCTCCACACCCACGCAGACCCTGCCAGCAGGTGGGTGAGTGGGTGGGTGAGTGGGTGAGTGGGTGGGTGGGTTGGTGAGTGGGTGGGTGGGTGGGTGGGTGGGTGAGTGCGTGCGTGCGTGGGTGGGTGGGTGGGTGGGTGGGTGAGTGGGTGGGTGGTTGAGTGAGTGAATGGATAGGTGAGTGGATAGGTGGGTGAGTGGGTGGGTGAGTGGGTGGGTGGGTGAGTGGGTGAGTGGGTGGGTGGGTGGTTGAGTGAGTGAATAGGTGAGTGGATAGGTGGGTGAGTGGGTGGGTGAGTGGGTGGGTGGGTGAGTGGGTGAGTGGGTGGGTGGGTGGTTGAGTGAGTGAATGGATAGGTGAGTGGATAGGTGGGTGAGTGGGTGGGTTGTATCGTCAACATCACCGCCACACCTCTTCACTCATCCACTCCCCGTGTCTCCCCGTGTCTCTCCCCGTGTCTCCCCGTGTCTCCCCGTGTCTCCCCGCCCCCCCTCCCCGTGTCTCCCCGTGTCTCCCCGTGTCTCCCCGTGTCTCTCCCCGTGTCTCCCCGTGTCTCCCCGTGTCTCTCCCCGTGTCTCCCCGTGTCTCTCCGTGTCTCCCCGCCCCCCCTCCCCGTGTCTCCCCGTGTCTCCCCGTGTCTCCCCGTGTCTCCCCGTGTCTCCCCGTGTCTCCCCGTGTCTCCCCGCCCCCCCTCCCCGTGTCTCCCCGTGTCTCCCCGTGTCTCCCCGTGTCTCCCCGTGTCTCTCCCCGTTGTCTCCCCGTGTCTCCCCGTGTCTCCCCGCCCCCCCCTCCCCGTGTCTCCCCGTGTCTCCCCGTGTCTCCCCGTGTCTCCCCGTGTCTCCCCGTGTCTCTCCCCGTGTCTCCCCGTGTCTCCCCGTGTCCTCCCCGCCCCCCCCTCCCCGTGTCTCCCCGTGTCTCCCCGTGTCTCCCCGTGTCCTCCCCCGTGTCTCCCCGTGTCTCTCCCCGCGTCTCCCCGTGTTTCCCCGTGTCTCCCCGTGTCTCCCCGCGTCTCCCCGCGTCTCCCCGTGTCTCCCCGTGTCTCCCCGTGTCTCTCCCCGTGTCTCCCCGTGTCTCCCCGCCCCCCCCTCCCCGTGTCTCCCCGTGTCTCCCCGTGTCTCCCCGCGTCTCCCCGTGTCTCCCCGTGTCTCCCCGTGTTTCTCCCCGTGTCTCCCCGTGTCTCCCCGCCCCCCCCTCCCCCGTGTCTCCCCGTGTCTCCCCGTGTCTCCCCGTGTCTCCCCGCCCCCGCCCCCCCTCCCCGTGTCTCCCCGTGTCTCCCCGTGTCTCCCCGTGTCTCCCCGCCCCCCCCCTCCCCGTGTCTCCCCGTGTCTCCCCCGTGTCTCCCCGCCCCCCCCCTCCCCGTGTCTTCCCGTGTCTCCCCGTGTCTCCCCGTGTCTCCCCGTGTCTCCCCGTGTCTCCCCGTGTCTCCCCGTGTCTCCCCGCCCCCCCTCCCTGTGTCTCCCCGTGTCTCCCCGTGTCTCCCCGCTCCCCCTCCCCGTGTCTCCCCGTGTCTCCCCGTGTCTCTCCGCGTCTCCCCCGTGTCTCCCCGTGTCTCCCCGTGTCTCCCCGTGTCTCCCCGTATCTCCCCGTGTCTCCCCGTGTCTCCCCGTGTCTCCCCGTTTCTCCCCGCCCCCCCCCTCCCCGCGTCTCCCCGTGTCTCCCCGTGTCTCCCCGCCCCCCCCTCCCCGTGTCTCCCCGCGTCTCCCCGTGTCTCCCCGCCCCCCCCTCCCCGTGTCTCCCCGTGTCTCCCCGTGTCTCCCCGCCCCCCCCTCCCGTGTCTCCCCGTGTCTCCCCGTGTCTCCCCGTGTCTCCCCCGTGTCTCCCCGTGTCTCCCCGTGTCTCCCCGTGTCTCCCCCGCCCCCCCTCCCCCGCGTCTCACAGGTGCAGGTGATGTACTCCCTGGGCGCGTCTCTGTCGGCCTGCGTCCACCAGTCTCTCTGCGACAGTCCGGGAGAGAGGTGGGCACCTAGGGGCACCCCCAGTGGCAGCTGTCTCTGTGCGTCAGCCTGCTGTCAGTAGCAGCAGCAGTAGTTGTATTAATGGTTGTGGTGGTGGTGGTGGTATTAGAAGTTGTGGTGGTGGTGGTAGTTGTCGGTGGTAGTTGTGTTGGTGGTGGTAGTGGTGGTAGTGGTGGTTGTGGTGGTAGTTGTGGTAGTTGTGGTAGTTTGTGGTGGTGGTGGTAGTGGTGGTGGTGGTGGTGGTGGTGGTAGTGGTGGTAGTGGTGGTAGTTGTGGTGGTGGTAGTGGTGGTGGTATGTGGTGGTGGTAGTTGTGGTGGTAGTTGTGGTGGTAGTGGTAGTTGTGGTAGTGGTGGTTGTGGTAGTGGTGGTAGTAGTGGTAGTAGTGGTGGTTGTGGTAGTTGGTGGTAGTGGTGGTAGTTGTGGTGGTAGTTGTGGTGGTAGTTGTGGTGGTAGTTGTTGTGGGTGGTAGTTGTGGTGGTAGTTGTGGTGGTGGTAGTTGTGGTGGTAGTTGTTGTGGTGGTAGTTGTGGTGGTAGTTGTGTAGTGGTGGTAGTGGTGGTTGTGGTTGTGGTAGTTTGTGGTAGTTGTGGTAGTTGTGTGGTGTGGTGGTTGTGGTGGTTGTGGTAGTTGTGGTGGTAGTGGTGGTAGTTGTGGTGGTAGTGGTGGTGGTAGTGGTGGTGGTTGTGGTGGTTGTGGTGGTGGTAGTGGTGGTGGTAGTGGTGGTAGTTGTGGTGGTTGTGGTGGTAGTTGTGGTGGTTGTGGTTGTGGTGGTTGTGGTTGTGTTGTTGCGTGTTTGTGTCTCTCAGCTGGTGCGACTCTCCGTGGTTCTCCGGCATGACCTACACCGCCGCGGCAACCGCTGCCGTGTGGCAACCGCCTCCACGGCAACCGCCCTCCACGGCAACCGTCGCCACGGCAACAACCGCGCCGCCACCACCACCAGGGCCCGGCACCACCACTAGCACCACGACATCCCACGGCGTCTCCATGCCGACCTCGGCTCCAGCCAGCTGGCCTGGTGGGTGGATGTGGGGGGGGGGTGGGGCGGGTGGGGGTGGGAGGTGGGGGGGGTTGGGGGGGTGGGGAGGTGTGGGGGGGAGGGGGGGGGGGGGGAGGTGGGGGGGGGGAAGGTTGGGGGGGAGGTTGGGGGAGGTGGGGGGGGAGATGGGGGGATAGGTTGGTGGGGTGGGGGGGGGAGGTGGGAGGTTGGGGGAGGTGGGGTGAGAGGTGGGGGGGGAGGTGGGGTGGTGGGGGGTGGGGTGGGGGGGGGAGAGGGAGAGGGGTGCATGGCTCTTGCTCAAAGCTCCCTGACCCCTCACCCCCTGACCCCTCACCCCCTGACCCCTCACCTCTGACCCCTCACCCCCTGACCCCCTCACCCCTGACCCCTCACCCCTGACCCCTCACCCCTCACCCCTCACCCCTCACCCCTCACCCCTCACCCCTCACCCCTCACCCCCTCCCACCCTAAAACCAGGCCCCGCATTTGCCAGCCTGGATCACCGACACCACCGCCACCACCACCACCACGGTGACAGCGACGACGACGGTGGTGATGGTGGTGGTGCTGGTGGCGTTGGCGGTGTTGGTGGTGGTGGCGGTGGTGGCGGTGGTGGTGGTGGTGGTAGTAGCCCCACGTCATCGTCGGCGCTGCGCCGCTTGCTGTGCGAGTCTCTGCTGGGGGTGTACGTGGCGTTGGTGTCTCGAGCGCTCTCCACGCACGACGGCTCGCTGCTCTACCGACTGGCCGCCCGCCCGCCCGGCACCGCCGCCGCCTGGCGCGCCGTCTTCGGGGGCTACGCCGGTGCCGGTGCCGGTGCCGGTGCCGCGCCGGCTAGACCGGCGGCACCGCCGGGGGGCGTTCAGCAGCGGCGGCAGCGGCAGGAGGAGGGGGGCGTAGAAGGTGAGGGGAGAGTCGGGGCGACGGGTTATGGGCATTGTCATCGTCGTCGTCATCGTTGTCGTCATCATCATCATCATCAACACCATCACCATCACCACCATCATCATCACCACCATCATCATCAACACCATCATCACCACCATCATCACCACCATCATCATCATCAACACCATCACCACCATCATCACCATCACCACCATCATCATCATCACCACCATCATCATCATCACCATCACCACCATCATCATCATCAACACCATCATCATCACCACCATCATCATCACCACCATCATCATCATCATCACCATCATCATCAACACCACCATCATCACCACCATCATCATCACCACCATCATCATCATCATCACCATCATCATCAACACCACCATCATCATCAACACCACCATCATCACCATCATCATCATCAACACCATCATCATCAACACCATCATCACCACCATCATCACCATCACCACCATCATCATCATCATCACCACCACCATCATCACCACCACCATCATCACCATCACCACCATCATCATCAACACCATCATCACCACCATCATCATCACCACCATCATCACCACCATCATCACCATCACCACCATCATCATCATCATCACCACCACCATCATCACCATCACCACCATCATCATCAACACCATCATCATCAACACCATCATCACCACCATCATCACCATCACCACCATCATCATCATCACCACCACCATCATCACCATCACCACCATCATCATCAACACCATCATCACCACCACCATCATCACCATCACCACCATCATCATCAACACCATCATCACCACCATCATCATCACCACCATCATCACCACCATCATCACCATCACCACCATCATCATCATCACCACCACCATCATCACCATCACCACCATCATCATCAACATCATCATCAACACCATCATCACCACCATCATCACCATCACCACCATCATCATCATCACCATCATCATCAACACCACCTTCGCCACCATGACCACCACAGTCACCATGCCTGTGTCTCCTTCACCCCGTGTCTCCGTGACCCTGTGACCCCATGTCTCCGTGACCCCGTGACCCCGTGTCTTTGTCCCCGTGACCCCGTGTCCCCGTGTCTCCGTGTCTCCGTGACCCCGTGTCTCTGTGACCCTGTGACCCCGTGACCCTGTGACCTCATGACCCCGTGTCTCTGTGACCCTGTGTCTCCATGACCCCGTGTCTCCGTGACCCCATGACCCCGTGTCTCTGTGACCCCGTGACCCCGTGTCTCCAGGTGTCTCTGCAACAGTAAAGGATGGAGGGGAGCCACCAGGTGAGTGGGGGAGTGGTGGCGCTGCGGTTAGCGCTGCTCTACGAACCACACTCACAACCACCACAACAACCACCACCACCACAACAACCACAATCACCGCCACCACCATCACCGCCACCACCACACTCACCACCACAACCACAATCACCACGACCATCACCGCCATTACCACCACCACCACCACACTCACCACCACAATCACCACCACAACCACAATCACCACCACAACCACAATCACCGCCACCACCGCACTCACCACCACAATCATCACCACAACCACCACCACCACCACCACCACAACCATCACAATCACTGCCATCACCACAACCACCACCACAACCACCACAATCACCACCACTACAATCACCGCCATCACCACCGCCACCACCCCAATCACCACAACCACCGCCACCACCACAACCACCACAATCAACACCACCACACTCACCACCACAATCACCACCGCCACCACCACAATCACCACCGCCACCACCACAATCACCACCACAACCACCGCCAACACCACACTCACCACCACCATCACTACCACAATCACCACCACAACAACGGCCACCACATCACTGACCACCACCACATTGACCACCACAATCACCACAATCACCACCCACAATTACCGCCATCATCACCACAACCACCACCACAACGACCATAATCACCACCATCACCACTACAATCACCACCACCACATTCACCACCACACTCACCACAACCACCACCCACAATCACCACCACACTCACCACACTCACCACAACCACCACACTCACCACAATCACCACCACCACACTCACCACCACCACCACACTCACCACAATCACCACAACCACCACAATCACCACCACCACCACACTCACCACCACGACCACACTGACAACCACACTCACCACACTCACCACAACCACCACACTCACCACAATCACCACCACCACCACCACACTCACCACCACCACCACCACACTCACCACAACCACCACACTCACCACAACCACCACCACCACGGTGACCATGACAACCCCGCACCGCGCCTGCCACCTGCGTGCGTCCCAGTCGCCGTCAGCGGCCGCCGCAGGTTCAGCGTCAGGATGCTGGTCCCCGGCCGCTCCACTCCTACCCCCGTCGCCACCACCACCGCCACCACCGCCACCACCGCACCACCCGTGCCACCCGCCCCACCGCAGCAGACGCAGCAGCGGCGACCGCCGGGCCCGCCGGCATCGGCCGGTCGTGGCGGCGTTGGTGGCGCACGGCGCGCAACCTTCATCCCGCCGGAGCTGAGCATCTGGGATTACTTCATGATCAAGGTGGGCACAGACGTGGGGGTCAGTCGCTCGCTCGCTCGCTCGCTCGGTCACTTGCTCGGTCGGTCGCTCGCTTGCTCGCTCGCTCACTCGCTCATTCACTCACTCAGTCAGTCAGTCACTCGCTCACTCAGTCACTCACTGACTCGCTCACTCGCTCATTCACTCGCTCACTCGCTCGCTCGCTCACTCGCTCACTCGCTCATTCACTCACTCAGTCAGTCAGTCACTTGCTCACTCAGTCACTCACTGACTCGCTCACTTCGCTCGCTCGCTCGCTCGCTCACTCGCTCATTCACTCGCTCGCTCGCTCGCTCACTCACTCACACACACACTCGCTCGCTCATTCACTCGCTCACTCACTCGCTCACTCACTCGCTCACTCACTCACTAGCTCATTCACTCGCTCATTCACTCGCTCATTCACTCGCTCATTCACTCGCTCAGTCAGTCAGTCACTTGCTCACTCAGTCACTCACTGACTCGCTCACTCGCTCGCTCGCTCGCTCGCTCACTCGCTCATTCACTCGCTCACTCGCTCGCTCGCTCACTCACTCACACACACACTCGCTCGCTCATTCACTCGCTCACTCACTCGCTCACTCACTCGCTCACTCACTCACTAGCTCATTCACTCGCTCATTCACTCGCTCATTCACTCGCTCATTCACTCGCTCGCTCACTCGCTCATTCACTCACTCGCTCACTCACTCATTCCCTCGCTCACTCACTCGCACGCTCGCTCGCTCACTCACTCGCTCATTCACTCACTCACACACTCGATCATTCACTCACTCACACACACGCTCGCTCGCTCGCTCACTCACTCGCTCATTCACTCACTCACACACACGCTCGCTCACTCACTCGCTCGCTCGCTCACTCACTCACTCGCTCGCTCACTCACTCACACACACGCTCGCTCGCTCACTCACTCACTCGCTCGCTCGCTCACTCACTCACTCACTCATTCATTCACTCACACACACGCTCGCTCGCTCGCTCGCTCGCTCACTCACTCGCTTACTCACTCGCTCGCTTACTCGCTCACTCACTCACTCACACACACGCTCGCTCGCTCACTCACTCGCTCGCTCGCTCGCTCGCTCGCTCACTCACTCGCTCATTCATTCACTCACACACACGCTCGCTCGCTCGCTCACTCACTCGCTCATTCACTCACTCACTCACACACACCACGCTCGCTCACTCACTCGCTCATTCACTCGCTCACTCACACACACACGCTCGCTCACTCACTCGCTCATTCACTCGCTCGCTCATTCACTCACTCACTCACACACACGCTCGCTCGCTCACTCACTCGCTCGCTCGCTCATTCATTCACACACACACGCTCGCTCACTCACTCGCTCGCTCACTCACTCACTCGCTCATTCACTCACTCACACACACGCTCGCTCGCTCACTCACTCACTCGCTCGCTCACTCACTCGCTCATTCATTCACTCACACACACGCTCGCTCGCTCACTCACTCACTCGCTCATTCACTCACTCACACACACGCTCGCTCGCTCACTCACTCACTCGCTCGCTCACTCACTCGCTCATTCATTCACTCACACACACGCTCGCTCACTCACTCGCTCATTCACTCGCTCGCTCATTCACTCACTCACACACACGCTCGCTCGCTCACTCACTCGCTCGCTCGCTCATTCATTCACACACACACGCTCGCTCACTCACTCGCTCGCTCACTCACTCACTCGCTCATTCACTCACTCACACACACGCTCGCTCGCTCACTCACTCACTCGCTCGCTCACTCACTCGCTCATTCATTCACTCACACACACGCTCGCTCGCTCACTCACTCACTCGCTCGCTCACTCACTCGCTCATTCATTCACTCACACACACGCTCGCTCGCTCACTCACTCACTCGCTCACTCGCTCGCTCACTCGCTCGGTCACTTGCTCGGTCGGTCGCTCGCTCACTCGGTTGCTCGCTCGCTCACTCGCTCACTCGCTCATTCACTCACTCAGTCAGTCAGTCAGTCACTCGCTCACTCAGTCACTCACTGACTCGCTCACTCGCTCGCTCGCTCGCTCGCTCACTCACTCACACACACACTCGCTCACTCGCTCACCTCGCTCACTCACTCGCTCACTCTCTCACTAGCTCATTCACTCGCTCATTCACTCACTCACACACTCGCTCGCTCGCTCACTCATTCACTCACTCATTCACTCACTCGATCATTCACTCACTCACACACGCTCGCTCGCTCGCTCACTCACTCGCTCATTCACTCACTCACACACACGCTCACTCACTCACTCGCTCGCTCGCTCACTCACTCGCTCATTCACTCACTCGCTCGCTCGCTCGCTCGCTCACTCACTCGCTCATTCATTCACTCACACACACGCTCGCTCGCTCGCTCACTCGCTCATTCACTCACTCACTCACACACACGCTCGCTCACTCACTCGCTCATTCACTCGCTCGCTCATTCACTCACTCACTCACACACACGCTCGCTCGCTCACTCACTCGCTCGCTCGCTCACTCACTCGCTCATTCATTCACTCACACACACGCTCACTCGCTCGCTCGCTCACTCACTCGCTCATTCATTCACTCACACACACGCTCACTCGCTCGCTCGCTCACTCACTCGCTCATTCATTCACTCACACACACGCTCGCTCGCTCGCTCACTCACTCACTCGCTCATTCGCTCACTCACTCACACACACGCTCGCTCGCTCACTCACTCGCTCGCTCGCTCGCTCACTCACTCACTCGCTCGCTCATTCACTCACTCACTCACTCACACACACGCTCGCTCGCTCACTCACTCGCTCGCTCGCTCGCTCATTCACTCACTCACACACACGCTCGCTCGCATCGCTCGCTCGCTCACTCACTCACTCGCTCATTCACTCACTCACTCACACACACGCTCGCTCACTCACTCGCTCATTCACTCGCTCGCTCATTCACTCACTCACTCACACACACGCTCGCTCGCTCACTCACTCGCTCGCTCGCTCACTCACTCGCTCATTCATTCACTCACACACACGCTCACTCGCTCGCTCGCTCACTCACTCGCTCATTCATTCACTCACACACACGCTCACTCGCTCGCTCGCTCACTCACTCGCTCATTCATTCACTCACACACACGCTCGCTCGCTCGCTCACTCACTCACTCGCTCATTCGCTCACTCACTCACACACACGCTCGCTCGCTCACTCACTCGCTCGCTCGCTCGCTCACTCACTCACTCGCTCGCTCATTCACTCACTCACTCACTCACACACACGCTCGCTCGCTCACTCACTCGCTCGCTCGCTCGCTCATTCACTCACTCACACACACGCTCGCTCGCTCGCTCGCTCGCTCACTCACTCACTCGCTCATTCACTCACTCACTCACACACACGCTCGCTCGCTCACTCATTCACCTCCCCATTCCCCTCCCACCCCCCCCTCAAGCCGTTCTGCCCCCGTGGGGTGGACGCGTGGGTGGACTACGACTCGGAGGAGGAGAGCGAGGAGGACGACTCTGAGGAGGAGGACGACGAGGGGGAGGGGGGGGGAGGGGGAGGGGGGGGATGAGGGGGAGGGGCTTCTTGGGCTCGCCAGGAACAAGGGGGGAGAGCACAGCAACCCAGACTCGTACAGGTGGGTGCACCTAGCCTGGCACCGCCGCTGTGTGTGTCTGTGTGTGTCACTGTGTGTGTTGTGTGTCTGTGTGTGTGTGTCACTGTGTGTGTGTCTGTGTCTGTGTGTCTGTGTGTGTGTGTGTCTGTGTGTGTGTCACTGTGTGTGTGTGTGTGTGTCTGTGTGTGTGTCACTGTGTGTGTGTGTGTGTGTCTGTGTGTGTGTCACTGTGTGTGTGTGTGTCTGTGTGTGTGTCTGTGTATGTCTGTGTGTGTGTCACTGTATGTCTGTGTGTGTGTCACTGTGTGTGTGTGTGTGTGTCACTGTGTGTGTGTGTGTGTGTCACTGTGTGTGTGTGTGTGTGTCTGTGTATGTCTGTGTGTGTGTCACTGTGTCTGTGTGTGTGTCACTGTGTGTGTGTCTGTGTATGTCTGTGTGTGTGTCACTGTGTCTGTGTGTGTGTCACTGTGTGTGTGTGTGTCTGTGTGTGTGTGTGTCTGTGTGTGTATGTGTGTGTGTGTCACTGTGTGTGTGTGTCACTGTGTGTGTGTGTCACTGTGTGTGTGTGTCACTGTGTGTGTGTGTGTCACTGTGTGTGTGTGTGTCACTGTGTGTGTGTGTGTCACTGTGTGTGTGTGTCACTGTGTGTGTGTGTCACTGTCTGTGTGTGTGTCTGTGTGTGTGTAGTTGGTGCTTGATGCGCACCGCCCTCATCAGGCTCATCCTCTCCAATGTCAGAGCGTTCCTGCCAATGGCCGGCCTTGAGCTCAACGGTGACACACACAGACACACACAGACACACACAGACACACACACACAGACACACACACAGACACACACACACACAGACACACACACAGACACACACACACAGACACACACACACACACACAGACACACACACACACACACAGACACACACACACACAGACACACACAGACACACACACACACACAGACACACAGACACACACACAGACACACACACACACACACACAGACACACACAGACACATACACAGACACACACAGACACACGCACACACACACAGACACACACACACACAGACACACACATGCGTGTGCTGCATGCGCCTTGAGATGTGTGTGTAGATGGGGAGCGACAAGGACAAGGCTGAGACGTGGAATGTTGTGATCCCATCCCTTGAGACCCACACAGACAAAGCTATCCCCTGTAGCCTTGAGTGGGTGGGTGGGTAGGTGGGTGGGTGGGTGGGTGAGTGGGTGGGTGGGTGGGTGAGTGAGTGGGTGGGTGGGTGAGTGAGTGGGTGGGTGGGTGAGTGAGTGGGTGGGTGGGTAGGTGGGTGGGTGGGTAGGTGGGTGGGTGGGTGAGTGGGTGGGTGGGTGAGTGGGTGGGTGAGTGAGTGGGTGGGTGAGTCGGTGGGTGAGTGGGTGGGCGAGTGGGTGGGCGAGTGAGTGGGTGGGGTGGTGGGTTGGTGAGTGGGTGGGTGGGTTGGTCAGTGGGTGGGTGGGTGGGTTGGTGAGTGGGTGGGTGGGTGGGTTTGTGGGTGGGTGGGTTTGTGGGTGGGTTGGTGAGTGGGTGGGTGGGGTGGTGAGTGGGTGGGTCGGTTGATGAGTGGGTGGGTGGGTTGGTGAGTGGGTGGGTGGGTTGGTGAGTGGGTGGGTGGGTTGGTGAGTGGGTGGGTGGGTGGGTGGGTTGGTGAGTGGGTGGGTGGGTGGGTTGGTGAGTGGGTGGGTGGGTGGGTTGGTGAGTGGGTGGGTGGGTGGGGTGATGAGTGGGTGGGTGGGTTGGTGAGTCGGTGGGTGAGTGGGTGGGCGAGTGAGTGGGTGGGGTGGTGGGTTGGTGAGTGGGTGGGTGGGTTGGTGAGTGGGTGGGTGGGTTGGTGAGTGGGTGGGTGGGTTGGTGAGTGTGTGGGTGGGTGAGTGGGTGGGTGGGTTGGTGGGTGGGTTGGTGAGTGGGTGGGTGGGGTGGTGAGTGGTTGGGTGGGTGGGTTTGTGAGTGGGTGGGTGGGTGGGTTGGTGGGTGGGGTGGTGAGTGGATGGGTGGGTTAGTTGGTGAGTGGGTGGGTTGGTGAGTGGGTGGGTGGGTGGGTTTGTGAGTGGGTGGGTGGGTGGGTTGGTGGGTGGGGTGGTGAGTGGATGGGTGGGTGGGGTGGTGAGTGGGTGGGTGGGTTGGTGGGGGGGGGGTGGGTTGGTGGGGGGGGGTGGGTTGGTGAGTGGGTGGGTGGGGTGGTGAGTGGGTGGGTCGGTTGATGAGTGGGTGGGTGGGTTGGTGAGTGGGTGGGTGGGTGGGTGGGTGGGTGGGTTGGTGAGTGGGTGGGTTGGTGAGTGGGTGGGTTGGTGAGTGGGTGGGTGGGGTGGTGAGTGGGTGGGTTGGTGGGGGGGGGGTGGGTTGGTGGGGGGGGGTGGGTTGGTGGGTGGGTTGGTGAGTGGGTGAGTGGGGTGGTGAGTGGGTGGGTGGGTTGATGAGTGGGTGGGTGGGTGGGTGGGTGGGTGGGTGGGTTGGTGGGTGGGTTGGTGAGTGGGTGGGTGGGTTGGTGAGTGGGTGGGTGGGTGGGTTGGTGAGTGGGTGGGTGGGTGGGTTGGTGAGTGGGTGGGTGGGTTGGTGAGTGGGTGGGGTGGGTTGGTGAGTGGGTGGGTGGGTTGGTGAGTGAGTGGGTGGGTGGGTTGGTGAGTGGGTGGGTGGGTTGGTGGGTGGGTTGGTGAGTGGGTGGGTGGGTTGGTGAGTGGGTGGGTGGGTTGGTGAGTGGGTGGGTCGGTGGGTTGGTGAGTGGGTGGGTGGGTTGGTGAGTGGGTGGGTGGGTTGGTGAGTGGGTGAGTGGGGTGGTGAGTGGGTGGGTTGGTTGGTTGGTGAGTGGGTGGGTGGGTTGGTGAGTGGGTGGGTGGGTTGGTGGGTGGGTTGGTGAGTGGGTGGGTGGGTGGGTTGGTGAGTGGGTGGGTGGGTGGGTTGGTGAGTGGGTGGGTGGGTTGGTGAGTGGGTGGGTGGGTTGGTGAGTGGGTGGGTGGGTTGGTGAGTGGGTGGGTGGGGTGGTGAGTGGGTGGGTGGGTGGGTTGGTGAGTGGGTGGGTGGGTTGGTGAGTCGGTGGGTGAGTGAGTGGGTGGTTGAGTTGGTGAGTTAGTGGGTGGGTGGGTTGGTGAGTGGGTGGGTGGGTTGGTGAGTGGGTGGGTTGGTGATTGGGTGGGTGGGTGAGTGGGTGGGTGAGTGGGTGGGTTGGTGAGTGGGTGGGTGGGTGGGTGGGTTGGTGATTGGGTGGGTGGGTGGGTTGGTGAGTTAGTGGGTGGGTGGGTAGTGGGTAGTGTTTGAGCAGGTGAGTTGGTGAGTTAGTGGGTGAGTGAGTGGGTGAGTGGGTGAGCAGGTGAGTGGGTGAGTGAGTTGGTGTGTGAGTGGGTGAGTGAGTGGGTGAGTGAGTGGGTGAGCAGGTGAGTGGGTGAGTGAGTTGGTGTGTGAGTGGGTGAGCAGGTGAGTGGGTGAGTGAGTGGGTGAGCAGGTGAGTGGGTGAGTGAGTGGGTGAGTGAGTGAGTGAGTGGGTGAGCAGGTGAGTGGGTGAGTGAGTGGGTGAGTGAGTGAGTGAGTGGGTGAGCAGGTGAGTGGGTGAGTGAGTGAGTGAGTGGGTGAGCAGGTGAGTGGGTGAGTGAGTGGGTGAGTGAGTGAGTGAGTGGGTGAGCAGGTGAGTGGGTGAGTGAGTGAGTGGGTGAGTGAGTGAGTGAGTGGGTGAGCGGGTGAGTGAGTGAGTGGGTGAGTGAGTGGGTGAGTGAGTGAGTGGGTGAGTGAGTGAGTGAGTGGGTGAGCAGGTGAGTGGGTGAGTGGGTGGGTGAGTGAGTGGGTGAGTGGGTGAGTGAGTGAGTGAGTGAGTGGGTGAGTGAGTGGGTGAGTGAGTGGGTGAGTGGGTGAGTGGGTGGGTGAGTGAGTGGGTGAGTGAGTGGGTGAGTGAGTGAGTGTGGGTGAGTGAGTGGGTGAGTGAGTGAGTGGGTGAGTGAGTGAGTGGGTGAGTGAGTGGGTGAGTGAGTGGGTGAGTGAGTGGGTGAGTGAGTGGGTGAGTGAGTGGGTGAGTGAGTGAGTGGGTGAGTGAGTGAGTGGGTGAGTGAGTGGGTGAGTGAGTGGGTGAGTGAGTGAGTGAGTGGGTGAGTGAGTGGGTGAGTGAGTGGGTGAGTGAGTGGGTGAGTGAGTGGGTGAGTGAGTGAGTGGGTGATTGAGTGGGTGATTGAGTGGGTGAGTGAGTGAGTGGGTGCCTGGCACAAACCCCGTGGTGACATCACCGCCACTTAGTGGCGAACGGCGGTTGTTGTTGAGTGTCTAAGTGTTGTTGAGTGTCTGAGTGTTGTTGTTGTTGAGTGCTAAATGTTGTTGTTGTTGTTGAGTGTCTAAGTGTTTGTTGTTGAGTGTCTAAGTGTTGTTGTTGAGTGTCTAAGTGTTGTTGTTGAGTGTCTAAGTGTTGTTGTTGAGTGTCTGAGTGTTGTTGAGTGTCTGAGTGTTGTTGAGTGTCTGAGTGTTGTCGTTGTTGTTGAGTGTCTGTTGTTGTTGAGTGCTAAATGTTGTTGTTGTTGTTGAGTGTCTGAGTGTTGTTGTTGTTGAGTGCTAAATGTTGTTGTTGTTGTTGAGTGTCTAAGTGTTGTTGTTGAGTGTCTAAGTGTTGTTGTTGAGTGTCTAAGTGTTGTTGTTGAGTGTCTAAGTGTTGTTGTTGAGTGTCTGAGTGTTGTTGAGTGTCTGAGTGTTGTTGAGTGTCTGAGTGTTGTCGTTGTTGTTGAGTGTCTGTTGTTGTTGAGTGCTAAATGTTGTTGTTGTTGTTGAGTGTCTGAGTGTTGTTGTTGTTGACACCCCCCCCAGCGCTCCCCCTACACTCCACGCTCTCCCTGTCCGCCCTGCGTACCCTGTTGTTGTTGTTGTTGTTGTTGAGTGTCTGACTCGTTGTTGTTGTTGTTGTTGTTGACCCCCCCAGCGCTCCCCCTACACTCCACGCTCTCCCTGTCCGCCCTGCGTACCCTGTTGTTGTTGTTGTTGTTGTTGAGTGTCTGAGTGTTGTTGTTGTTGTTGAGTGTCTGAGTGTTGTTGTTGTTGTTTGTTGACACCCCCCCCAGCGCTCCCCCTACACTCCACGCTCTCCCTGTCCTGCCCTGCGTACCCTGTTGTTGTTGTTGTTGAGTGTCTGAGTGTTGTTGTTGTTGTTGTTGAGTGTCTGAGTGTTGTTGTTGTTGTTGTTGACACCCCCCCCAGCGCTCCCCCTACACTCCACGCTCTCCCTGTCCGCCCTGCGTACCCTGGAGCGCTGGGAGCGAGTGTCCCGGGCGATGCTGGATGCCACTGGGGTCCTCCTCCCGGCTTCCTGGACCCCGACACGGTGACCCCCGCGCACCTCCCGGCATCACCGCAGCCGCCGGCACCGGCGGCCCCGGCGGCACCGGCACAACAGCCGGTGCAGCAGCGGCACAGCCGGCACGCCGAGGGTGGAGGGGGCGGCTACTCGGGCAGCCATGGCGGGCGCCATCCTCGCCATCGGAGGCGGTGGCAGGACGCCATTCAGGTGAGCGGGTGGGGGGGTGGTGGTGGTGGTGGGGTGGGGGGTGGGGGGGGTGGGGGGGGGGTGTGGGGGGGGGGGTGGTGGTGGTGGGGGGGGAGGGGTGGTGGTGGGGGGGGGGGGGTGGTGGTGGGGGGGGGTGGGGGTGGGGGGGGTGGTGGTGGTGGTGGGGGGGTGGGGGGGTGGGGGGGGGTGGGGGGGGGGGGTGGGGGGGGGGTGGTGGTGGTGGGGGGGGAGGTGGTGGTGGGGGGGGTGGGTGGTGGTGGGGGGGTGTGGGGGGGTGGGGGGGGGTGGTGGTGGTTGGTGGGGGGGGAGGTGGGTGGTGGGGGGGGGGGGGGTGGTGGTGGTGGGGGGGGGGGGTGGGGGGAGGTGGTGGTGGTGGGGGGGGAGGTGGTGGTGGTGGTGGGGGAGGTGGTGGTGGTGGTGGTGGTGATGATGATGATGATGATGGTGGTGGTGGGGTGGTGGTGGGGGGGGAGGTGGTGTTGATGATGATGATGATGGTGGTGGTGGTGATGATGATGGTGGGGGTGGTGGTGGTGGGGGTGGTGGTGATGATGATGGTGGTGGTGGGGGGGGTGGTTGGGTGTGGTGGTGGGGGTGGTGGTGGTGGTGGTGGGGGTGGTGGTGGTGGTGATTGGTGGTGGTGGTGATGATGCTGGAGATGATGCTACTGATGATGATGATGCTGCTGCTGCTGATGATGATGATGCTACTGATGATGCTACAGCTGATCGATGCTGATGATGATGCTGTTGGCTCCAGGTCCCACCACCGATCAGCGCTGCCCGTGGCGTCGTCTCTTGGTTGACGCTGCTCAGCAAGGAGCCGCTGCACTCCACGTTCCTGCGCTACTCACTCACTCGCAGGCGGCCTCAACACGAGGTGAGCTCACTCACTCACCCACTCACTCACTCACTCACCCACTCACCCACTCACCCACTCAGCCACTCACTCACTCACTCAGCCACTCGCTCACTCACTCACGTCACTTCACTCCACGTTCCTGCACTACTCACTCACTCGCAGGCGGCCTCAACACGAGGTGAGCTCACTCACTCACCCACTCACCCACTCACTCACTCACCCACTCACTCACCCACTCACTCACCCACTCACCCACTCACTCACTCACTCAGCCACTCACTCACTCACTCACCCACTCACTCACTCACTCACCCACTCACTCACTCACCCACTCACTCACTCACTCGCTGCACTCCACGTTCCTGCGCTACTCACTCACTCGCAGGCGGCCTCAACACGAGGTGAGCTCACTCACTCACTCGTCACTCACTCAGCCACTCACTCAGCCACTCACTCACTCACTCGTCACTCACTCAGCCACTCACTCAGCCACTCACTCACTCACTCACTCACTCGCCTCACTCACTCACTCACTCACTCGTCACTCACTCACTCACTCACTCACTCACCCACTCCACCCACTCACTCACCCCACTCACTCACTCACCAACTCACTCACTCACGTCACCCACTCGCTCACTCCCTCACTCACTCCACGTTCCTGCGCTACTACACTCACTCGCTGGCGGCCTCAACACGAGGTGAGCTCACTCATTCACTCACTCACCCACTCACTCACTCACCCACTCACTCAGCCACCGGCTCACTCACTCGCTCACTCGCTCACTCACTCACTCGCTGACACTCCACATTCCCTGCGCTACTCACTCACTCGCAGGCGGCCTCAACACAAGGTGAGCTCACTCACTCGTCACTCACTCACCTCACTCACTCACTCGCTCGCTCACTCACTCGCTCGCTCACTTCACTCACTCACTCGCAGGCGGCCTCAACACGAGGTGAACTCACTCACTCACTCAGCCACTCACTCACTCCACTCAGCCACTCACCCACTCAGCCACTCACTCACTCACTCGCTCACTCACACCACTCACTCACTCACTCAGCCACTCACTCACTCACTCACTCACCCACTCACTCACTCACTCACCCACTCACTCACTCACTCACTCGCTGCACTCCACATTCCTGCGCTACTCACTCACTCACTCACCCACTCACTCACTCACTCACTCGCAGGCTGGCCTCAACACGAGGTGAAACTCACTCACTCACTCACTCACCCACTCACTCACTCACTCACCCACTCACTCACTCACTCATTCACTCGCTCGGCTCGCTCACTCACTCGCTCGCTCACTCACTCACTCATCACCTACTCACTCGCTCACCCACTCACTCACCCACTCACTCGCTCAGCCACTCACTCAACTCACTCGCTCACTCACTCACTCACTCACTCACCCACTCACTCACTCACTCAGCCACTCACTCACATCACCCACTCACTCACTCACTCACCCACTCACTCACTCACTCAGCCACTCACTCACTCGCTCACTCACTCACTCACTCACTCGCTCACTCACCCACTCACTCAGCCACTCACTCACTCGCTCACTCACTCACCTCGCTCACTCGCTCACTCACTCACTCACTCGCTCACTTCGCTCGCTCACTCACTCACTCACCCACTCACTCACCCACTCACTCGCTCAGCCACTCACTTCGCTCACTCACTCACTCACTCACTCGCTCACTCACTCACTCACTCACTCACTCGCTTCACTCCACGTTTCCTGCGCTACTCACTCACTCACATCACACTCACTCACTCACCGCTCACTCACTCACTCACCACACTCACTCACTCACCCACTCACATCACTCACTCACCACTCACTCACTCACTCACCCACTCACTCGCTCGCTCGCTCACTCACTCTCTCGCTCGCTCGCTCGCTCACTCACTCACCTCACTCACTCACCCACTCACTCACCCACTCACTCGCTCAAGCCACTCACTCGCTCACTCACTCACTCACTCACTCACCCACTCACTCACTCACCCACTCACTCACTCACTCACCCACTCACTCGCTCAGCCACTCACTCACTCACTCACCCACTCAACTCACTCACTCGCTCACTCACTCACTCGCTCACTCACTCACTCACTCACCCATTCACTCACCCACTCACCCACTCACCCACTCGCTCACTCACTCGCTCACTCACTCACTCACTCACCCACTCACTCACCCACTCACTCACCCACTCACTCACTCAGCCACTCACTCACTCGCTCACTCACTCACCCACTCACTCACCCACTCACTCGCTCAGCCACTCACTCACTCACCCACTCACTCACTCACTCACCCACTCACTCACTCACCCACTCACTCGCTCGCCCGCTCAACGCTTCGGCTCGCTCGCTCGCTCACTCACTCGCTCACTCACTCGCCACTCACTCGCTCAGCCACTCACTCACTCACTCGCTCACTCACCCACTCACTCACTCACCCACTCACTCACTCACTCACCCACTCACTCGCTCAGCCACCCACTCACTCGCTCACTCACTCACTCACCTCGCTCCGCTCATTCACTCACTCACTCACTCACCCACTCACTCACTCACTCACTCGCTCACTCACTCACTCAGCCACTCACTCACTCACTCGCTCGCTCACTCACTCACTCACTCGCTCGCTCGCTCACCTCACATCGCTTCGCTCGCTCACTCACCTCACTCACTCGCTCACTCACTCACTCAGCCACTCACTCACTCAGCCACTCACTCGTCACTCACTCACCCACTCACTCACTCACCCACTCACTCGCTCGCTCGCTCGCTCGCTCGCTCACTCACTCACTCGCTTCACTCACTCACTCACTCACTCGCTCGCTCACTCACTCACTCACCCACCCACTCACTCACTCACTCACTCGCTCACTCACTCACCCCACTCAATCACTCGTCACTCACTCACCACATCACTCACTCAGCCACTCACTCACTCACTCACCCACTCACTCACTCACTCACTCGCTCACTCACTCACTCACCCACTCACTCACTCGTCACTCACTCACCCACTCACTCACTCAGCCACTCACTCACTCACTCAACCACTCACTCACTCGCTCGCTCACTCACTCACTCACCCACTCACTCACTCAGCCACTCACTCACTCGCTCACTCACTCACTCAGCCACTCACTCACTCAGCCACTCACTCACTCACTCGCTCACTCACTCACTCACTCAACCACTCACTCACTCGCTCGCTCACTCACTCACTCACCCACTCACTCACTCAGCCCGCTCACTCACTCACTCAGCCACTCACTCACTCACTCACTCACTCACTCACTCGCTCGCTCACTCACTCACTCAGGCCACTCACTTACTCACTCACTCCACCTCACTCAGCTCACTCACTCACTCAGCCACTCACTTACTCACTCACTCACTCAGCCACTCACTTACTCACTCACTCACTCGCTCACATCACTCACTCAGCCACTCACTCACTCGCTCACTCACTCACTCACTTACTCACTCACTCACTCGCTCACTTACTCACTCAGGCCACTCGCTCGCTCGCTCAGCCACTCACTCACTCACCCACTCACTCACCACTCGCTTGCTCACCACCACCACTCAGCAGCTGTAGGCTGACCAGGGTGAGCTGAGTGGTGGTGATGGTGGTTGGTGTTGTTGTTGTTGTTGTTGTGGTTGTTGTTGTTGTTGTTGTTGTGGTTGTGGTTGTTGTGGTTGTTGTTGAGCAGCTGGATGCTGAGCAGGTTGAGCTGAGTGGTGGTGGTTGTTGTTGTTGTTATTGTTGTTGTGATTGTTGTTGTTGTGGTTGTTGTTGTTGTTGTGGTTGTTGTTATTGTTGTTGTTGTGGTTGTTGTGGTTGTTGTTGTTGTTGTTGAGCAGCTGGATGCTGAGCAGGTTGAGCTGAGTGGTGGTGATGGTGGCTGTTGTTGTTGTTATTGTTGTTGTGATTGTTGTTGTGATTGTTGTTGTTGTTATTGTTGTTGTGATTGTTGTTGTGATTGTTGTTGTGATTGTTGTTGTTATTGTTGTTGTGATTGTTGTGGTTGTGGTTGTTGTGGTTGTTGTTGTTGTTATTGTTGTTGTGATTGTTGTTGTTGTTATTGTTGTGGTTGTGGTTGTTGTGATTGTTGTTGTTGTTGTGGTTGTTGTTATTGTTGTTGTGATTGTTGTTGTTATTGTTGTTGTGATTGTTGTGGTTGTGGTTGTTGTTGTTGAGCAGCTGGATGCTGAGCAGGGTGAGCTGAGCGGGCCGGCTCGGATTGTGCACAAGGAAAGCGACGCCATCAACGCCTTCGCTGTCAACATGGTGAGTGGTGGTGGTGAGGGGTGAGTGGGTGGGTGGGTGAGTGGGTGGGTGAGTGGGTGGGTGGGTGAGTGGGTGGGTGGGTGGGTGAGTGGTGGGTGGGTGGGTGGGTGAGTGGTGGGTGGGTGAGTGGTGGGTGGGTGAGTGGGTGAGTGGGTGAGTGGGTGAGTGGGTGGGTGGGTGGGTGAGTGGGTGAGTGGTGGGTGGGTGAGTGGTGGGTGGGTGGGTGAGTGGGTGAGTGGTGGGTGGGTGAGTGGGTGAGTGGGTGGGTGGGTGAGTGGGTGAGTGGGTGGGTGGGTGAGTGGTGGGTGGGTGGGTGAGTGGGTGAGTGATTGGGTGGTGAGGGGTGGTGATGGGTGGTGAGGGGTGAGTGAGTGGTGGTGAGGGGTGAGGGTTGGTGAGGGGTGAGTGAGTGAGTGGTGAGTGGGTGAGTGGGTGAGTGGGTGAGTGGTGAGTGGTGAGTGAGTGGGTGGTGTCTCCGCCCAACACCCCCCCCCGTGGCTCTACAGGAGACTAACCCCCCGTGTCTCCCCCCCCCCCCCCGTCTCCCCCCATGTCTCCCCCGTGTCTCTCCCCCCCCCCGTGTCTCCCCCCCCCCCCTCGTGTCTCCCCCCCCCCCCCCCGTGTCTCCCCCGTGTCTCCCCCCCGTGTCTCCCCCGTGTCTCCCCCCCCCCCCCCCTGTGTCTCTCCCCCCGTGTCTC
>NW_027620996.1:0-28532 GCF_964198595.1 Lampetra fluviatilis
GTCTGTGGGTCTCTATGGGTCTGGGTATCTGTGGGTCTCTGTGGGTCTGGGTGTCTGTGGGTCTCTGTGGGTCTGGGTATCTGTGGGTCTCTATGGGTCTGGGTGTCTGTGGGTCTCTGTGGGTCTGGGTATCTGTGGGTCTCTGTGGGTCTGGGGTCTGTGGGTCCCTATGGGTCTCTATGGGTCTGGGTGTCTGTGGGTCTCTGTGGGTGTGGGTCTCTGTGGGTCTCTATGGGTGTGGGTCTCTGTGGGTCTCTATGGGTCTCTATGGGTCTGGGTGTCTGTGGGTCTCTGTGGGTCTGGGTGTCTGTGGGTCTCTATGGGTCTGGGTATCTGTGGGTCTCTGTGGGTCTGGGTGTCTGTGGGTCTCTATGGGTCTGGGTATCTGTGGGTCTCTATGGGTCTGGGTGTCTGTGGGTCTCTGTGGGTCTGGGTATCTGTGGGTCTCTGTGGGTCTGGGGTCTGTGGGTCCCTATGGGTCTCTATGGGTCTGGGTGTCTGTGGGTCTCTGTGGGTGTGGGTCTCTGTGGGTCTCTATGGGTGTGGGTCTCTGTGGGTCTCTATGGGTCTCTATGGGTCTGGGTGTCTGTGGGTCTCTGTGGGTCTGGGTGTCTGTGGGTCTCTATGGGTCTGGATGTCTGTGAGTCTCTGTGGGTCTCTATGGGTCTGGGTGTCTGTGGGTCTCTATGGGTGTCTGTGGGTCTCTATGGGTCTGGGTCTCTGTGGGTCTCTATGGGTCTGGGTGTCTATGGGTCTCTATGGGTCTGGGTCTCTGTGGGTCTCTATGGGTCTGGGTCTCTGTGGGTCTCTATGGGTCTGGGTGTCTGTGAGTCTCTGTGGGTCTCTATGGGTCTGGGTGTCTGTGGGTCTCTGTGGGTCTGGGTCTCTGTGGGTCTCTATGGGTCTGGGTGTCTGTGGGTCTCTATGGGTCTCTATGGGTCTGGGTGTCTGTGGGTCTCTGTGGGTCTGGGTCTCTGTGGGTCTCTATGGGTCTGGGTGTCTGTGGGTCTCTGTGGCTCTGGGTGTCTGTGGGTCTCTGTGGGTCTGGGTGTCTGTGGGTCTCTATGGGTCTGGGTGTCTGTGGGTCTCTATGGGTCTCTATGGGTCTGGGTGTCTGTGGGTCTCTGTGGGTCCGGGTCTCTGTGGGTCTCTATGGGTGTCTGTGAGTCTCTGTGGGTCTCTATGGGTCTGGGTGTCTGTGGGTCTCTATGGGTCTGGGTGTCTGTGGGTCTCTGTGGGTCTCTATGGGTCTGGGTGTCTGTGGGTCTCTGTGGGTCTGGGTGTCTGTGGGTCTCTGTGGGTCTGGGTGTCTGTGGGTCTCTGTGGGTCTGGGTGTCTGTGGGTCTCTATGGGTCTGGGTGTCTGTGGGTCTCTGTGGGTCTGGGTGTCTGTGGGTCTCTATGGGTCTGGGTGTCTGTGGGTCTCTGTGGGTCTGGGTGTCTGTGGGTCTCTATGGGTCTGGGTGTCTGTGGGTCTCTGTGGGTCTGGGTGTCTGTGGGTCTCTATGGGTCTGGGTGTCTGTGGGTCTCTGTGGGTCTGGGTGTCTGTGGGTCTCTATGGGTCTGGGTGTCTGTGGGTCTCTATGGGTGTCTGTGGGTCTCTATGGGTCTGGGAGTCTGTGGGTCTCTGTGGGTCTGGGTGTCTGTGGGTCTCTGTGGGTCTGGGTGTCTGTGGGTCTCTGTGGGTCTGGGTATCTGTGGGTCTCTGTGGGTCTCTGTGGGTCTGGGTGTCTGTGGGTCTCTATGGGTCTGGATGTCTGTGGGTCTGGGTGTCTGTGGGTCTCTATGGGTCTGGGAGTTTGTGGGTCTCTGTGGGTGTCTGTGGGTCTCTGTGGGTCTCTATGGGTGTCTGTGGGTCTCTGTGGGTCTGGGTGTCTGTGGGTCTCTATGGGTGTCTGTGGGTCTCTGTGGGTCTGGGTATCTGTGGGTCTCTGTGGGTCTCTGTGGGTCTGGGTGTCTGTGGGTCTCTATGGGTCTGGGGTCTGTGGGTCTCTGTGGGTCTGGGTGTCTGTGGGTCTCTATGGGTCTGGGTGTCTGTGGGTCTCTGTGGGTCTGGGTGTCTGTGGGTCTCTATGGGTCTCTATGGGTCTGGGTCTCTGTGGGTCTCTATGGGTCTGGGTGTCTGTGGGTCTCTATGGGTCTGGGGTCTGTGGGTCTCTGTGGGTGTCTATGGGTCTGGGTGTCTGTGGGTCTCTGTGGGTCTGGCGTCTGTGGGTCTCTATGTGTCTCTGTGGGTCTCTGTGGGTCTGGGTGTCTGTGGGTCTCTATGGGTCTCTGTGGGTCTCTATGGGTCTGGGTGTATATGGGTCTCTATGGGTCTGGGTGTCTGTGGGTCTCTGTGGGTGTCTGTGGGTTTCTGTGGGTCTGGGTGTCTGTGGGTCTCTATGGGTCTGGGTCTCTGTGGGTCTCTGTGGGTCTCTATGGGTGTCTGTGGGTCTCTGTGGGTCTGGGTGTCTGTGGGTCTCTGTGGGTCTGGGTCTCTGTGGGTCTCTATGGGTCTGGGTGTCTGTGGGTCTCTATGGGTGTCTGTGGGTCTCTGTGGGTCTGGGTGTCTGTGGGTCTCTGTGGGTCTCTATGGGTCTGGGTGTCTGTGGGTCTCTGTGGGTCTCTATGGGTTTCTATGGGTCTGGGTGTCTGTGGGTCTCTATGGGTCTGGGTCTCTGTGGGTCTCTGTGGGTCTGGGTGTCTGTGGGTCTCTGTGGGTCTCTATGGGTGTCTGTGGGTCTCTATGGGTCTGGGTGTCTGTGGGTCTCTGTGGGTCTGGGTCTCTGTGGGTCTCTATGGGTCTGGGTGTCTGTGGGTCTCTATGGGTGTATGTGGGTCTCTATGGGTCTGGGTGTCTGTGGGTCTCTATGGGTGTCTGTGGGTCTCTGTGGGTCTGGGTGTCTGTGGGTCTCTGTGGGTCTCTATGGGTCTGGGTGTCTGTGGGTCTCTATGGATCTGGGTGTCTGTGGGTCTCTGTGGGTCTCTATGGATGTCTGTGGGTCTCTATGGGTCTGGGTGTCTGTGGGTCTCTATGGGTGTCTGTGGGTCTCTGTGGGTCTGGGTGTCTATGGGTGTCTGTGGGTCTCTATGGATCTGGGTGTCTGTGGGTCTCTATGGATCTGGGTGTCTGTAGGTCTCTATGGATCTGGGTGTCTGTGGGTCTCTGTGGGTCTGGGTGTCTGTGGGTCTCTATTGGTCTGGGTGTCTGTGGGTCTCTGTGGGTCTGGGTGTCTGTGGGTCTCTGTGGGTCTGGGTGTCTGTGGGTCTCTGTGGGTGTCTGTGGGTCTCTGTGGGTCTCTATGGGTCTGGGTGTCTATGTGGGTCTCTATGGGTCTGGGTGTCTGTGGGTCTGGGTGTCTGTGGGTCTCTATGGGTCTGGGTGTCTGTGGGTCTCTGTGGTTCTCTATGGGTCTGGGTGTCTGTGGGTCTGGGTGTCTGTGGGTCTCTATGGGTCTGGGTTTCTGTGGGTCTCTATGGGTCTGGGTGTCTATGGGTCTGGGTGTCTGTGGGTCTCTATGGGTCTGGGTTTCTGTGGGTCTCTATGGGTCTGGGTGTCTGTGGGTCTCTATGGGTCTGGGTTTCTGTGGTTCTCTATGGGTCTGGGTGTCTATGGGTCTGGGTGTCTGTGGGTCTCTATGGGTCTGGGTTTCTGTGGGTCTCTATGGGTCTGGGTGTTTGTGGGTCTCTGTGGGTCTTCTATGGGTCTCGGTGTATGTGGGAGGGAGTGGAGGGAGGGAGGGGAGTGGAGGAAGGGGAGGGGAGAGGGAGTGGAGGGACGGGAGGGAGTGGAGGGAGGGGAGGGGGGAGGGAGGGGAGGGGGGAGGGAGGGGAGGGAGTGGAGGGGAGGGAGGGAGGGAGTGGAGGGAGGGAGGGAGGGGAGGGGGGAGGGAGTGGAGGGAGTGGAGGGAGTGTAGGGGAGGGAGGGAGGGAGTGGAGGGAGGGAGGGAGTGGAGGGAGGGGGGGAGGGGAGTGGAGGGAGTGGAGGGAGTGGAGGGAGTGGAGGGAGGGAGGGAGTGGAGGGGAGGGAGTGGAGGGAGGGGAGGGGGGAGGGAGTGGAGGGAGGGGAGGGAGTGGAGGGAGGGAGGGGAGTGGAGGGGAGTGGAGGGGGGGAGGGAGTGGAGGGAGTGGAGGGAGGGGGGGAGGGAGGGGAGGGAGGGGAGGGAGGGGAGGGAGTGGAGGGGAGGGAGGGGGGGAGGGAGTGGAGGGAGTGGAGGGAGGGAGGGAGTGGAGGGGAGGGAGTGGAGGGAGGGGAGGGGGGAGGGAGTGGAGGGAGGGGAGGGAGTGGAGGGAGGGAGGGGAGTGGAGGGGAGTGGAGGGGGGGAGGGAGTGGAGGGAGTGGAGGGAGGGGGGGAGGGAGGGGAGGGAGGGGAGGGAGGGGAGGGAGTGGAGGGGAGGGAGGGGGGGAGGGAGTGGAGGGAGGGGAGGGAGTGGAGGGAGTGGAGGGGAGGGAGTGGAGGGAGGGGAGGGAGTGGAGGGAGGGAGGGGGGGAGGGAGTGGAGGGAGTGGAGGGAGTGGAGGGAGGGGAGGGAGTGGAGGGGAGGGAGGGGAGGGGGGGAGGGGAGGGAGGGGAGGGGGGGAGGGGAGGGAGGGGAGGGAGTGGAGGGAGTGGAGGGGAGGGAGGGGAGGGGGGAGGGGAGGGGGGGAGGGGAGGGAGGGGAGGGGGGGAGGGGAGGGAGGGGAGGGAGGGGAGGGAGTGGAGGGAAGGGAGGGGAGGGGAGGGAGGGAGGGGAGGGAGTGGAGGGAGTGGAGGGGAGGGAGGGGAGGGAGGGGAGGGGGGAGGGGAGGGGGGGGAGGGGAGGGAGGGGAGGGGGGGAGGGGAGGGAGGGGAGGGAGTGGAGGGAGTGGAGGGGAGGGAGGGGAGGGGGGAGGGGAGGGGGGGAGGGGAGGGAGGGGAGGGGGGGAGGGGAGGGAGGGGAGGGAGGGGAGGGAGTGGAGGGAGGGTGGGGAGGGGAGGGAGGGAGGGAGGGGAGGGAGTGGAGGGAGTGGAGGGGAGGGAGGGGAGGGAGGGGAGGGGGGAGGGGAGGGGGGGAGGGGAGGGAGGGGAGGGGGGGAGGGGTGGGAGGGGAGGGATTGGAGGGAGTGGAGGGAGGGAGGGGTGGGGAGGGAGGGGAGGGAGGGGAGGGAGTGGAGGGAGTGGAGGGGAGGGAGGGGAGGGGAGGGGAGGGAGGGGTGGGGTGGAGGGAGTGGAGGGGTGGAGGGAGGGAGGGTGTGGGAGTGGTGGGGTGGAGGGAAGGGAGGGGAGGGGGGTGGGGTGGGAGGGGTGGGAGGGAGTGGAGGGTGGGATGGGTGGGAGGGGTGGGGGGGGAGGGAGGGTGTGGAGGGAGGGGGGGAGGGTGGGGTGGGAGGGGAGGGAGGGGGGGAGGGTGGGGAGGGAGGGGAGGGAGGGGAGGGAGGGGAGGGGAGGGAGTAGAGGGAGGGAGGGGAGGGAGGGGAGGGAGGGGAGGGAGTAGAGGGAGGGAGGGGAGGGAGTAGAGGGAGTAGAGGGAGGGAGGGGAGGGAGGGGAGGGGAGGGAGGGAGGGGAGTGGAGGGTGAGCAGGAGATTATCTGGGACGTGAAGTTCTCGCGTCGAGAATTAAAGGGACGTGGATTTCTCTCTCGGTGTGAACACACACAGACAAAGCTGCCCCGTGTAGCCTCCAGCAGGCTGCAGGGGCAAGTGCAGTTTGCGAGTATCACCGATGTACATACACCACCACACAGACAAAGCTGCCCCGTGTAGCCTCCAGCAGGCTGCAGGGGCAAGTGCTGTTAGCGAGTAGCAGCACCTATGAAGACGACCGGCACTGTGGCACACACAGAGGGGGGTGGGTGGCCAGCACCACCACGCCCGGCCGCCTTTGTCTCCCCAGTGCCGATGTTGACTACGCCTCACTGCACGGGGTAGCTACTTGAGGCTGAGTAGACCTAGAGGAGGTTGGGGGTGGCCTCAGGACCGGTTCAGATAATCGCTACCACTGCTGCTGACCGCATTTACACACACACAACAACAACAACCACAACAACCACAACAACAACTACAACCACAACAACAACAACCACAACAACAACCGACATTCGCCACTAAGTGGCGGTGACGTCACCATAACGCTTGTGCCAGGCCATGTGCACCTTGAGGCCACGTGAAGTGTCGAACGCCCGCTGGCAGGAGGTCACGGGGCAGACCCAGCAGGTGCCACGGGTCGAGTGACCGAGACGACCGAGATGACTGGCTGATGCACCACCTGTGCCCCCTACTGTGCCAACTCGCTGCGCTTTAGCCACCCGGCGCTCCGCTCGTTGTTGTGAGCGTCGCTCCTCCGCCCTCCGTTGTTGTTGGAGGGCGACTGCCTCCAACTGCCCAGTAGCGTCCTTCACGAGCCTCCTCCACTGAGGCCGATCTTGACACCGCTGGTACCAGTCATCGGCAAGTCCACTCAGCTCCACGTCCTCCTGTACCACGTCACTCCATCTCCTCTCTAGCCCGTGCCGCGCCCGTTTAGCCCCCTCGATACGGCCGAACAAAAGCTGTCTAGGCATGCGGTGGCTGGGCATGCGGGCTACATGGCCCAGCCAACGCAGCCTTGCCTGCCGGAGGAGCTCACCGATTGGGACTTTGTCCAGATCTTTCAAGGATTTGTGAGCTCCTCACTAAATTTTGATTTAAAGCTTTCTTGACTGCAGGGATTCATATTATTGGTTCTTTCGGTAAAGTCGTCACGTAGAAGGAAAATTAAAAACATTTAAAAATATATAAAATAATAAAATTCTAAAAATATAAAACAATCAAATATAAAACAATAAAATAATACAAATAAAAAACAATAAAATATAAAACAATAAAATAATAAAAATATAAAACAAAACAATTCTAAAAATATAAAACAATCAAATAATAAATATATAAAACAATAAAATATAAAATAATAAAATAATAAAAATGTAAAACAAAACAATTAAAAAAATATAAAACAATCAAACAATAAATATATAAAACAATAAAATAATACAAATAAAAAACAATAAAATATAAAACAATAAAATAATAAAAATATAAAACAAAACAATTCTAAAAATATAAAACAATCAAACAATAAAAATATATAAAACAAAACAATTCCCACGACGTTTCGAGTGCAACACAAACAATCGGCATCAGGTGTGACATCCACAGCAAGACAATTTGAACAAAGTGGCGTTTATTTCCTCTTAACGTCAGCCCCACGGACAGCGATTCGGCAGCTGGTCAGATGGAAGAGTCCAACTAAACTCTTAGGTGCTTTCGGTAAAGTCACGTAGGTTAAACAATAACAATAATACATTTAATTTAGTTGTTTTTTCATTTATTATTATTTTATTTTATTATTATTATTTTTTACCTACTTGACTTTACCGAAAAAACCTGCCGTCACGAAAGCTTCAAATGTAGAATCTTTCGGTAAAGTCGTCACGTTGAAGCAAATAATACAATGATAAAAATATAAAACAGTAAAATTGCCACGACGTTTCGAGTGCAACACAAGCAAGCGTCATCAGGTGTGAAAGAAAATGTTTAAAAAGTGGCGCTTTTTCCCTCTTAACGTCAGCACCACGGACAGCGATTCGGCAGCTGGTCAGATGGACGAGTCCAACTAAACTCTTAGGTGCTTTCGGTAAAGTCACGTAGGTTAAACAATAACAATTATAAAATTAAATAATAATACATGAAAAAATAACTACAGTGATTTCATTGAGTGATTTTTTAATAACTAAATTAAATTAGTGATTTAATTGAGTGATTTTTAAATAACTAAATTAAATTAGTGATTTAATTGAGTGATTTTTTAATAACTAAATTAAATTAGTGATTTAATTGAGTGATTTTTTAATAACTAAATTAAATTAGTGATTTAATTGAGTGATTTTTTAATAACTAAATTAAATTAGTGATTTAATTGAGTGATTTTTTAATAACTAAATAAAATTAGTGATTTAATTGAGTGATTTTTTAATAACTAAATAAAATTAGTGATTTCATTGAGTGATTTTTTAATAACTAAATAAAATTTGTGATTTAATTGAGTGATTTTTCAATAACTAAATTAAATTAGTGATTTAATTGAGTGATTTTTTAATAACTAAATAAAATTAGTGATTTAATTGAGTGATTTTTTAATAACTAAATAAAATCAGTGATTTAATTGAGTGATTTTTAAATAACTAAATAAAATTAGTGATTTAATTGAGTGATTTTTTAATAACTAAATTAAATTAGTGATTTAATTGAGTGATTTTTTAATAACTAAATAAAATTAGTGATTTAATTGAGTGATTTTTAAATAACTAAATAAAATTAGTGATTTAATTGAGTGATTTTTTAATAACTAAATTAAATTAGTGATTTAATTGAGTGATTTTTTAATAACTAAATTAAATTAGTGATTTAATTGAGTGATTTTTCAATAACTAAATTAAATTAGTGATTTAATTGAGTGATTTTTCAATAACTAAATTAAATTAGTGATTTAATTGAGTGATTTTTTAATAACTAAATTAAATTAGTGATTTAATTGAGTGATTTTTCAATAACTAAATTAAATTAGTGATTTAATTGAGTGATTTTTCAATAACTAAATTAAATTAGTGATTTAATTGAGTGATTTTTTAATAACTAAATAAAATTTGTGATTTAATTGAGTGATTTTTTAATAACTAAATTAAATTATTGATTTAATTGAGTGATTTTTTAATAACTAAATAAAATTAGTGATTTAATTGAGTGATTTTTTAATAACTAAATAAAATTAGTGATTTAATTGAGTGATTTTTTAATAACTAAATAAAATTAGTGATTTCATTGAGTGATTTTTTAATAACTAAATTAAATTATTGATTTAATTGAGTGATTTTTTAATAACTAAATTAAATTAGTGATTTAATTGAGTGATTTTTTAATAACTAAATTAAATTAGTGATTTAATTGAGTGATTTTTTAATAACTAAATTAAATTTGTGATTTAATTGAGTGATTTTTTAATAACTAAATTAAATTATTGATTTAATTGAGTGATTTTTTAATAACTAAATAAAATTAGTGATTTAATTGAGTGATTTTTTAATAACTAAATAAAATTTGTGATTTAATTGAGTGATTTTTTAATAACTAAATTAAATTTGTGATTTAATTGAGTGATTTTTTAATAACTAAATAAAATTAGTGATTTAATTGAGTGATTTTTTAATAACTAAATTAAATTAGTGATTTAATTGAGTGATTTTTTAATAACTAAATTAAATTAGTGATTTAATTGAGTGATTTTTTAATAACTAAATTAAATTAGTGATTTAATTGAGTGATTTTTAATAACTAAATTAAATTAGTGATTTAATTGAGTGATTTTTTAATAACTAAATAAAATCAGTGATTTAATTGAGTGATTTTTTAATAACTAAATAAAATCAGTGATTTAATTGAGTGATTTTTAATAACTAAATGAAATTAGTGATTTAATTGAGTGATTTTTAATAACTAAATGAAATTAGTGATTTAATTGAGTGATTTTTTAATAACTAAATAAAATTAGTGATTTAATTGAGTGATTTTTAATAACTAAATAAAATTAGTGATTTAATTGAGTGATTTTTTAATAACTAAATAAAATTAGTGATTTAATTGAGTGATTTTTAATAACTAAATTAAATTAGTGATTTAATTGAGTGATTTTTAAATAACTAAATTAAATTAGTGATTTAATTGAGTGATTTTCAATAACTAAATTAAATTAGTGATTTAATTGAGTGATTTTTCAATAACTAAATAAAATTAGTGATTTAATTGAGTGATTTTTAATAACTAAATTAAATTAGTGATTTAATTGAGTGATTTTTTAATAACTAAATAAAATTAGTGATTTAATTGAGTGATTTTTAATAACTAAATTAAATTAGTGATTTAATTGAGTGATTTTTCAATAACTAAATTAAATTAGTGATTTAATTGAGTGATTTTCAATAACTAAATTAAATTAGTGATTTAATTGAGTGATTTTTCAATAACTAAATAAAATTAGTGATTTAATTGAGTGATTTTTTAATAACTAAATAAAATTAGTGATTTAATTGAGTGATTTTTCAATAACTAAATAAAATTAGTGATTTAATTGAGTGATTTTTTAATAACTAAATTAAATTAGTGATTTAATTGAGTGATTTTTTAATAACTAAATTAAATTAGTGATTTAATTGAGTGATTTTTTAATAACTAAATTAAATTAGTGATTTAATTGAGTGATTTTCAATAACTAAATAAAATTAGTGATTTAATTGAGTGATTTTTCAATAACTAAATAAAATTAGTGATTTAATTGAGTGATTTTTCAATAACTAAATGAAATTAGTGATTTAATTGAGTGATTTTTTAATAACTAAATAAAATTAGTGATTTAATTGAGTGATTTTTAATAACTAAATAAAATTAGTGATTTAATTGAGTGATTTTTTAATAACTAAATAAAATTAGTGATTTAATTGAGTGATTTTTAATAACTAAATTAAATTAGTGATTTAATTGAGTGATTTTTAAATAACTAAATTAAATTAGTGATTTAATTGAGTGATTTTCAATAACTAAATTAAATTAGTGATTTAATTGAGTGATTTTTCAATAACTAAATAAAATTAGTGATTTAATTGAGTGATTTTTAATAACTAAATTAAATTAGTGATTTAATTGAGTGATTTTTTAATAACTAAATAAAATTAGTGATTTAATTGAGTGATTTTTAATAACTAAATTAAATTAGTGATTTAATTGAGTGATTTTTAAATAACTAAATTAAATTAGTGATTTAATTGAGTGATTTTCAATAACTAAATTAAATTAGTGATTTAATTGAGTGATTTTTCAATAACTAAATAAAATTAGTGATTTAATTGAGTGATTTTTAATAACTAAATTAAATTAGTGATTTAATTGAGTGATTTTTTAATAACTAAATAAAATTAGTGATTTAATTGAGTGATTTTTAATAACTAAATTAAATTAGTGATTTAATTGAGTGATTTTTCAATAACTAAATTAAATTAGTGATTTAATTGAGTGATTTTCAATAACTAAATTAAATTAGTGATTTAATTGAGTGATTTTTCAATAACTAAATTAAATTAGTGATTTAATTGAGTGATTTTCAATAACTAAATAAAATTAGTGATTTAATTGAGTGATTTTTTAATAACTAAATTAAATTAGTGATTTAATTGAGTGATTTTTCAATAACTAAATAAAATTAGTGATTTAATTGAGTGATTTTTTAATAACTAAATTAAATTAGTGATTTAATTGAGTGATTTTTTAATAACTAAATTAAATTAGTGATTTAATTGAGTGATTTTTTAATAACTAAATTAAATTAGTGATTTAATTGAGTGATTTTCAATAACTAAATAAAATTAGTGATTTAATTGAGTGATTTTTCAATAACTAAATTAAATTAGTGATTTAATTGAGTGATTTTCAATAACTAAATAAAATTAGTGATTTAATTGAGTGATTTTTCAATAACTAAATTAAATTAGTGATTTAATTGAGTGATTTTTCAATAACTAAATAAAATTAGTGATTTAATTGAGTGATTTTTTAATAACTAAATTAAATTAGTGATTTAATTGAGTGATTTTTAATAACTAAATTAAATTAGTGATTTAATTGAGTGATTTTTTAATAACTAAATTAAATTAGTGATTTAATTGAGTGATTTTCAATAACTAAATTAAATTAGTGATTTAATTGAGTGATTTTTAATAACTAAATAAAATTAGTGATTTAATTGAGTGATTTTTTAATAACTAAATAAAATTAGTGATTTAATTGAGTGATTTTTCAATAACTAAATAAAATTAGTGATTTAATTGAGTGATTTTTTAATAACTAAATTAAATTAGTGATTTAATTGAGTGATTTTTTAATAACTAAATAAAATTAGTGATTTAATTGAGTGATTTTTCAATAACTAAATAAAATTAGTGATTTAATTGAGTGATTTTTTAATAACTAAATAAAATTAGTGATTTAATTGAGTGATTTTTAATAACTAAATAAAATTAGTGATTTAATTGAGTGATTTTTAATAACTAAATAAAATTAGTGATTTCATTGAGTGATTTTTAATAACTAAATAAAATTAGTGATTTCATTGAGTGATTTTTTAATAACTAAATAAAATTAGTGATTTAATTGAGTGATTTTTAATAACTAAATTAAATTAGTGATTTAATTGAGTGATTTTTTAATAACTAAATTAAATTAGTGATTTAATTGAGTGATTTTTCAATAACTAAATTAAATTAGTGATTTAATTGAGTGATTTTTAATAACTAAATAAAATTAGTGATTTCATTGAGTGATTTTTTAATAACTAAATTAAATTAGTGATTTAATTGAGTGATTTTTTAATAACTAAATTAAATTAGTGATTTAATTGAGTGATTTTTTAATAACTAAATAAAATTAGTGATTTAATTGAGTGATTTTTAATAACTAAATAAAATTAGTGATTTAATTGAGTGATTTTTTAATAACTAAATAAAATTAGTGATTTAATTGAGTGATTTTTTAATAACTAAATTAAATTAGTGATTTAATTGAGTGATTTTTTAATAACTAAATAAAATTAGTGATTTAATTGAGTGATTTTTTAATAACTGAATTAAATTAGTGATTTAATTGAGTGATTTTTTAATAACTAAATAAAATTAGTGATTTAATTGAGTGATTTTTTAATAACTAAATAAAATTAGTGATTTAATTGAGTGATTTTTTAATAACTGAATTAAATTAGTGATTTAATTGAGTGATTTTTTAATAACTAAATAAAATTTGTGATTTAATTGAGTGATTTTTTTATAACTAAATAAAATTAGTGATTTCATTGAGTGATTTTTTTATAACTGAATAAAATTAGTGATTTCATTGAGTCATTTTTTAATAACTAAATAAAATTTGTGATTTAATTGAGTGATTTTTTTATAACTAAATAAAATTTGTGATTTAATTGAGTGATTTTTTAATAACTAAATCAAATTAGTGATTTAATTGAGTGATTTTTTAATAACTAAATAAAATTAGTGATTTAATTGAGTGATTTTTCAATAACTAAATAAAATTTGTGATTTAATTGAGTGATTTTTTAAAAACTAAATAAAATTAGTGATTTCATTGAGTGATTTTTTTATAACTAAATAAAATTAGTGATTTAATTGAGTGATTTTTTAATAACTAAATAAAATTTGTGATTTAATTGAGTGATTTTTTTATAACTGAATAAAATTAGTGATTTCATTGAGTCATTTTTTAATAACTAAATAAAATTAGTGATTTTATTTAGTTCTTTTTTCATTTATTATTATTATATATTTTACCTTACGTGACTTTACCGAAAAAACATAAGAGTATGAATCCTTGCGGTCACGAAAGCTTCAAATCTAGACTCCATCTATGTTCGAAATGATTGCTTAGCAATCTTTCAAAGTTTCGATTTAAAGCTTTCGTGACTGCAGGGATTCATCTTCTTGGTTCTTTCGGTAAAGCCATCACGTAGAAGGGAAGTAATAAAATAATAAAAATAAAACAAAATAAAATACAATTCTCACGACGTTTCGGCCACAACGCAAGCAGCCGTCCTCAGGTGAAGACCAGGTCTGTCGGGGAGACAGCGTCTGACGTGTGAGAATTATTTTATTATGTTTTATTTTTATTATTTCATTAAATCCTTTATATTAAGTTCACTTGCTTGCTTGCTTGCACGCTTACGACCGTGCAAATCTTTCGGTCGTTTTTTAACCCACTTCCCGTGATCCAATCGAGCTGACATTTTGCACGCAGACTCGTTGTGCGTGACAATTAATGTTCGTGAAATTTTTTTTCAAAAATTTTACACTTTTTAGGACAAAAAATATATGTTTAATTACCAATTGCTTAATGGTGCAATGCAATCATCTGACCCATAGGTGGCAGCCATCTCAAGCCAGAGGACGAGAGGACTCTAGCCGCCACGCATACAAAGGATTTATAGTGAAACACTTTGTTTTTACAGGTTATACTTGTTATGTTTTATTTTTACTATTGTATTACTTCCCTTCTACGTGACTTTACCGAAAGAACCAAGAAGATGCATCTTCCCAAGGATTTGATCAACCATTTCGGGTCTTAATTCATTGTGTTCACGCTCACGGTGACTTCCAGACCACATTCCATTCTCTCCCCCCACCCCTCCTCTTTTCCGAACGTAGTTGTCCGTGGTGCTGACGTTAAGAGAAACAAGTTTAACCCGTAAAAACAAAGTGTTTCACTCTAAATCCTTTATTTGCGTGGCGGCTAGAGTCCTCTCGTCCTCTGGCTTGAGATGGCTGCCACCTATGGGTCAGATGATTGCCTGCCACCATTAAGCAATTGGTCATTAAACATATATTTTTGTCCTAAAAAGTGTAAAATTTTGGAAAAAAAATTTCACGAAAATAAATTGTCACGCACAACGAGTCTGTGTGGGAAATATCAGCTCGATTGGATCACGGGAAGGGGGTTAAAAAACGACCGAAAGATTTGCACGGTCCTAAGCAAGCAAGCGAACTTAATATAAAGGATTTTAAAAAACGCCACTTTTTAAACATTTTCTTTCACACCTGATGACGATTGCTTGTGTTGCACTCGAAACGTCGTGGGAATTTTATTGTTTTATATTTTTATCATTTCATTATTTGTTTCTACGTGGCGACTTTACCGAAAGATTCTAGATTTGAAGCTTTCGTGACTGCAAGGATTCATACTAAATTAAATTAATAATTTTGTTTAGTTCATTTGTCATTTAATATTATTTTATTAACTAAATTAAGTCACTAATTTAATTTAGTTAATTTCTTATTTAATATTTTATTAACTAAATTAAGTCACAAATTTAATTTAGTTATTTTTTCATTTAATATTATTTTATTAACTAAATTAAGTCACACATTTAATTTAGTTATTTTTTCATTTATTTTCCTACGTAACTTTACCGAAAAAACCTAAGAGTTTAGTTGGACTCTTCCATCTGACCAGCTGCCAAATCGCTGTCCGTGGTGCTGACGTTAAGAGGAAATAAACGCCACTTTGTTCAAATTGTCTTGCTGTGGATTTCACACCTGATGACGATTGTTTGTGTTGCACTCGAAGCGTCGTGGGAATTTTATTGTTTTATATATTTTTTTTATTTTATTATTTCCTTTCTACGTGACTTTACTAAAAGAACCAAGAGTACAATGGAGTCTGTTGGTTAAATTCAGCATGGATTGTAATCAGGCCCTTGCCTGCATCCCTCCACGGATGTTCGTCTTCGGTGGGGGCATAAGTAACCACGACCACCACTCCTCGCCTCCGGTTGATGGGAAGGCGAGCCCAAAGTAGCCTGGGGCTTACAGCTTCCCACACCTCACCGCCACGCTCCCACGCCCCCTTCATTCTTTTGTTCAGAAGAAGAGCCACTCCCTGTTGTTTGGCGGTCTCCTGCCCCGAGTAGAGGACTGTCCACCCCCCATGGTGGCAGGAGCCAGAGCCGGTCCACCGGACCTCCTGAATGCCACAGAGATCCAGGCGGTACCGGTCCAGCTCCCGACAGAGGAGTGGCAGCCTCTCCTCCGCAGTGAGCGTTCCAACATTCCACGTGGCCACACGAAGTGGCTTTTCGTTGTTTTTGGAGGAGCCCCGAGGGTGAAGATTCAATCTCCTGGCTCTGCCATGTGGGGCTTTGGCCAGGAGACGTCACAGACGCCTGTCTCCCCGGGGCCTCCGGCACAAGCTCAGCTGGATTCTTCTTCACGTGGTCTAGGGGTGGTTGGGTTGAAGCCGCGGTGGCCACGAACGCCACGAGGGGAATGGCGATTTGAAATCGGTCCACCCACCGGCACACGCGAGGAGCGAGGGGGTTGTTTTAGCGCTACCCGCTACACTGCCGCTCCCCATACTGCTGCTCCTGCAGTACACACACCCACACACACACCAGTGTGCACACAGATGGAGAGAGATGGGGAGAGATGTGGGGAGAGATGGGGAGAGAGATGTGGGGAGAGGGAGATGATGATGATGATGGGAGATGAGAGAAATGATGATGATGATGATGATGCTGATTGGGAGGGAGAAATGGTGATGAGAGAGATGATGATGATGATGGAGATGATGATGATGGAGATGATGATGATGATGGAGATGATGATGATGATGATGAGAGATGATGATGGGGAGGGAGAGAGATGATGATGATGAGAGATGATGATGATGATGATGGAGATGATGATGATGAGAGAGATGAGAGAGATGATGATGATGATGATGGAGATGATGATGATGATGAGATGATGAGATGAGAGAGATGATGATGATGATGAGAGATGATGATGATGATGATGAGAGAGATGATGATGATGATGGAGATGATGAGAGAGATGATGATGATGATGATGATGGAGATGAGAGATGATGATGATGATGATGAGAGAGATGAGAGAGATGATGATGATGATGGAGATGATGATGATGATGATGATGATGATAAGAGATGATGATGTTGGGGAGGGAGAGATGATGATGATGAGAGAGATGATGATGATGATGATGATGAGAGAGATGATGATGGTGATAATGAGAGAAAGATGATGTTGGGGAGGGAGGCAGAGAGATGATGATGATGGTGATAATGAGAGAAAGATGATGTTGGGGAGGGAGGCAGAGAGATGATGATGATGGTGATTATGAGAGAAAGATGATGTTGGAGAGGGAGGGAGGCAGAGAGATGATGATGATGGTGATAATGAGAGAAAGATGATGTTGGGGAGGGAGGCAGAGAGATGATGATGGTGATAATGAGAGGAAGATGATGTTGGGGAGGGAGGCAGAGAGATGATGATGGTGATGATGAGAGAAAGATGATGTTGGGGAGGGAGGCAGAGAGATGATGATGGTGATGATGAGAGAAAGATGATGTTGGGGAGGGAGGCAGAGAGATGATGATGGTGATGATGAGAGAAAGATGATGTTGGAGAGGGAGGGAGGCAGAGAGATGATGATGGTGATAATGAGAGAAAGATGATGTTGGGGAGGGAGGCAGAGAGATGATGATGGTGATAATGAGAGAAAGATGATGTTGGGGAGGGAGGCAGAGAGATGATGATGGTGATAATGAGAGAAAGATGATGTTGGGGAGGGAGGCAGAGAGATGATGATGGTGATGATGAGAGAAAGATGATGTTGGGGAGGGAGGCAGAGAAATGATGATGGTGATGATGAGAGAAAGATGATGTTGGGGAGGGAGGCAGAGAGATGATGATGGTGATAATGAGAGAAAGATGATGTTGGGGAGGGAGGGAGGGAGGGTGAGAGATGATGATGATGATGATGGGGAGAGCCCTCTGTGTTTGTGAATTGGAGCCATCGGGGAGGGAGGGAGGAGAGGGAGGGAGGGAGAGTGAGCGGAGGGAGGGAGGGAGAGAGAGAGACGCTAGAGAGTGGGGACGAGAGAGACGCGGGAGAGGAGAGGGAGGAGAGAGAGAGACACACACGCACATGTCAGGAGAGCGTGAATATGAAATAGTCATTCAAGGCTGGGTCAAACCACCCATCAATTCACCATCACGGCTACCATCAACAACATCATCATCGTCGTCATCATAGTCATCAGTGGCATCACCATCGCCACCATCATCAGGAATAGCATAAGCAGCATCAGCAGCAGCATCAGCAGCAGCATCAGCAGCAGCACCATGACAGTTAAAATGTCAACACTACTCCCATCATCATCATCAGCACCAACATCACCATCTTCATTGGCATCACCATCATCACCACCACCATCATCATCATCATCACCATCATCAGTAGCAGCACCATCATCATCAGCAGCACCATCATTATCAGCATCATCAGCATCACCATCATCATCAGCAGCAGCATCATCATCAGCAGCTTCATCATCATCATCAGCAGCAGCATTAGCCACTTCGCAGTGAAACTACCACCACAACCACCACTACCACAACCACCACAACCACAACCACCATAACCACCACAACCACTACCACAACCACCACAACCACCACCACCACAACCACCACAACCACCACCACCACCACAACCACAACAACCACCACAACAACAACCAACACCCACCACAACAACAACAACCACCACCACAACCACCACCACAACCACCACAACAACCACCATCTCCACAACCACCACCACAACCACCACCACAACCACCACCCCCACCACCCCCACCACAACCACCCCCACCACAACCCCCACCACCACCACAACCTCTACCACCACAACCACCACCACAACCACCACCCCCACCACCCCCACCACAACCACCCCCACCACAACCCCCACCACCACCACAACCTCCACCACCACAACCACCACCACAACCACCACCACAACCACAACCTCTACCACCACAACCACAACCACCACCACAACCACCACCACAACCTCTACCACCACAACCACCACCACCACAACCACCACCACAACCACCACCCCCACGACCACCTACACCACCACCCCCATCACCATCACCACCAGTGTAGCAGCAGAGCAATTCGTTCCTCTGCAGCAGCAGCAGCAGCAGCAACAGCAGCTACAGCAGCAATAGAAGTAGGGCTGCAGCAGCAGCAGTAGCAGCAGCAACAGCAGTAGAAGCTGCAGCAGCAGTAGCAGCAGTAGCAGCAGCAGCAGCAGCCCCAGCAGCAGCAGCAGCAGCTACAGCAGCAATAGAAGTAGGGCTGCAGCAGCAGCAGCAGTAGCAGCAGCAACAGCAGTAGAAGGTGCAGCAGCAGTAGCAACAGCAACAGCAGCAGCAACAGCAGCTACAGCAGCTTCAGCAGCAGTAGCTGCAGCAGCAGCAGCAGCTACATCAGCAGCTACAGCAGTAGAAGCAACAGCAGTAGCTACAGCAGCTGCAGCTGTAGCTACATCAGCAGCAGTAGAAGCAGTAGCTGCAGCAGCAGCAATAGAAGCAGCAGCTGCAGCTACAGTAGTAGAATCAACAGCAGTAGCAACAGCAGCAGCAGCAGTAGCTGCAGCAGCAGCAGTAGCTTCAGCAGCAGCTACATCAGCAGTAGCTGCAGCAGCAGCTACATCAGCAGCAGCAGTAGCTTCAGCAGCAGCTACATCAGCAACAGCAGCAGCAGTAGTAGTAGCTGCAGCAGCAGCAGCAGCAGCTGCAGTAGCAGCAGCAGCAGTAGTAGCTGCAGCAGTAGCAGCAGCAGTAGCAGCAGCAGCAGCAGTAGCTGCAGCAGCAGCAGCAGCAGTAGTAGCTGCAGCAGTAGCAGCAGCAGTAGCAGCAGCAGCAGTAGCAGCAGCAGCAGTAGTAGTAGCTGCAGGGGTTGGTGATGCTTCGTGCCCGCTGCTCGTCGCACGAGCGTCGCTCCGGCCCGGTCCGGCTGGGTCTGAGCGAGCCACCTCCTCCACACGCACACTCGGCCACAGCTACTGCTGCAGCTACTGCTGCTGCAGCTACTGCTGCTGCAGCTACTGCTGCTGCTGCTGCCTCGCAACAGCATCAGCACCACCACCAGCAGCAGCAGCAGCAGCAGCTGTCACCGGAGATGCGAGCGCACATCGATGACTCGCCGCTGAATATCGCGCTGCTGGGCAACGCCGAGCAGACTAAGAAGCAGCAGCAGTTTCATCATCAGCAGCAGCAGCAGCAGGAGCATCATCATCAGCATCAGCAGCAGGAGAAGTTTCACCAGCAGCATCATCAGCAGCAGGAGCAGCATCTTCATCAGCATCATCATCAGCAGCAGGAGCATCAGCTGGAGCAGCATCATCATCATCATCAGCAGCAGCAGCAGGAGCAGCATCTTCATCATCATCAGCAGCAGCAGCAGCATCAGCTGGAGCAGTTCCATCAGCAGCGGAGGTCTTTGGAGAGCGACTTCGCAGTAGCGAAGGGGGCCCCTGGTCGTGTTCGAGCCGGACCTGGAGCTGTGGCTCACGGCGCCGTGGCTCACAGCGCCGTGGCTCAGTCAGCTGAGCCATCGAGAGGAGCCGTGAGACCGCTGCTGAGACAGCCGCGGGTCGTGGCGACGGCTACGATCCCACCACCACCACCACCACATCACCACCACCACCCTCATCACCCTCATCATCATCATGCCACATCATCCTCCATCAGCAGCAGCAGCAGCAGCACCCAGGCGGATGACGATGTCGGCACGACCATCGGAGTGACTTCGCAGCAGATGCAGATGCAGCTGCGGTATTCCCAAAGTTCCAGCAGATCGCAACAACAACAACAACAACAACACCAACAACAACAACAACAACACCAACAACACCAACAACAACAACACCACCACCACGAGGATGTGAAACAGAAGGGCGCTTTGCAGCAGCAGCAGCCACCACCACCACCACCACACCACCACCATCATCACCACCATCACCACCATCAACAGCTGCTCAGCGTGGGACTCAAGGCTTGGCAGAGGCCCTGGCGAACGGTAGAGGAGCAAAGGTCGTTTTCTGGTGGAGGTGGTGGAGGTGGTGGTGGAGGTGGTGGTGGAGGTGGGGTGAGCATCAGCAGTAGCAGCAGTGGTAACGTGTCAAAGTTGAAGTCTGCTGCTGCTGGTGGCGGTGGTGGTGGTGGTGGCGTTTGGCCAAACAGGCGAAGTCACAGTGATGCTGGTGGTGGTGGTAGTGCTAGAATTGGTGGTGGTAGTATAGGTGGTGGTGGTGTAGGTGGTGGTGGTGTAGGTGGTGGTGGTGTAGGTGGTGGTGGTGGTGTAAGAGGTGGTGGTGGTAGTATAGGTGGTGGTGGTGTAGGTGGTGGTGGTGTAGGTGGTGGTGGTGGTGGTGTAAGAGGTGGTGGTGTAGGAGTTGGTGGTGGTGGTGGAGATAGAGGTGGTGGAGGTAGTATAGGTGGTGGTGGTGTAGGTGGTGGTGGTGTAGGTGGTGGTGGTGGTGGTGTAAGAGGTGGTGGTGTAGGAGTTGGTGGTGGTGGTGGTGGTGGTGGAGATAGAGGTCGTGGTGGTGGTGGAGTAGGTGGAGGTGGTGGAGATAGAGGTGGAGTAGGTGGTGGAGTAGGTGGTGGAAGAGGAGGTTGTGGAGATAGAGGAGGTGGTGGTGGAGGTGGTGGTGGAGTAGGTGGTGGTGGAGTAGGTGGTGGTGGTGGTGTAGGTGGTGGTGTAGTTGGTGGTGGTGGATTCCCAATCAGGATGATGAGCCGAGAGGCGACAGTCATTCGATTCCAACCATCAGCGCACCACCACCACCACCACCACGATGATGATGGTGGTGGTGGTGGTGTTGGTGGTGGTGTTGTTGTTGTTGGTGGTGTTGTTGTTGGTGGTGGTGGCGACGAGCTGGACTCGTCTGACGGGCCCGTGTACGCAACCACCTCATCATCGGACAGGCGGCGACGCAGCAGCGCTCACAACATCAACAACATCATCAACAACATCAACAACAACATCAACAACATCAACAACAAACAGCAGTCTGCTGCTGCTGCAAATCCCGAGACCTCGATGCCAGTTGTCGCTCCAGCTGAAAATATCCCATCATCATCACCACCACCATCACCACCACCATCACCACCACCACCACCATCACATCCGGCGAGGGCAGCACGCTCGATCCCGCGCGGCGCTTCTGCGAGCGTAGCTCTGCCTGTCGTGACCGTGACGCCCCCGCCTCAAGGCAGGCGCGCAGCGAACAGAGAACGGCGCGGAGGAGGAGGTGGTGGTGGTGGTGGGGAGGGAGGAGGTGGTGGTGGTGGTGGGGAGGGAGGAGGAGGTGGTGGTGGTGGGGAGGGAGGAGGTGGTGGTGGGGAGGGAGGAGCGGGAGGTGGTGGTGGTGGGGAGGGATTGTTCAGTGCTAACGCGAGCAACAACAGCAGCAGCAGCAGGGAGACAAAGGCGGCCGTGGGCTCGGTGGTGGATGATACAGCAGCAGCAGCAGTAGCAGCAGGAGCAGCTGCTACTGCCGCCGCTGCTGCGAGATGCGATGTGATCGATTTGTGCCGCGAATTAAAATCGCCTATCGATGTTGCTGACGATACATGGCGTCAACAGCAGCAGCAGCAGCATCATCATCAACAAGTCGGTGGGGTGGATAACAACAACAGCATCATCAGCATCATCAGCAGCAGCAGCAGGAGGAGGAGAGGCAGCGCCGATATTCAGCACCACCACCATCAGCAGCAGCAGCAGCATCTACATCAGCAGCTTTCACTCAGAGACACGGGCACTGCTGAGATACAGCAGCATCAGCAGCACCATCATCATCATCAGCAGCAGCTTCAATCATCTGAGTCGTCTTCAGCCTCGTCCACAGCTCTGCTATCATTGGGGCAGCAGCATCAGCAGCAGCAGCAGCATCAGCAGCATCAGCAGCAGCAGCGATTAGACATCCGGGGAAGTTCCCTGGAATTGAACATTGGAGCAGCATCTGAAGGATCAACAGCGGCAGCAGCAGCAGCAGCATTGATGCAGCTGCAGAGACAACAGACGCAACTGCAGCTGCTGCAAAGGCAGCAGTCGCAGCAGCTGCTGCAGAGGCAGCAGACCCAGCAGCAGCAGCAGCAGCAGCTGCAGAGGCAGCAGACACAGCAGCAGACGCAGCAGACTCAACAGCAGCAGCAGCAGCTGCTGATGGAACAGCAGATCCAGCAGCAGCAGCAGCAGCAGATACCACAACAAGCAAATGTGAGTGGGTGGGTGGTGGGTGGGTGGATGGGTGGGTGGGTGAGTGGTGGGTGGGTGGATGGGTGAGCCGGTTGGTGGGTGGGTGAGTGAGTGGTTGGGTGGTTGAGTGGGTGGGTGAGTGGTTGGGTGGGTGAGTGGTGGGTGGGTGGATGGGTGAGCCGCTTGGTGGGTGGGTGAGTGGTTGGGTGGGTGGTTGAGTGGGTGGGTGAGTGGTTGGGTGGGTGGGTGAGTGGTGGGTGGATGGGTGAGCCGGTTGGTGGGTTTGTGGGTGGGTGGGTGAGTGAGTGAGTGGGTGGGTGGGTGAGTGAGTGAGTGGGTGGGTGAGTGAGTGAGTGGGTGGGTGGGTGGGTGAGTGAGTGAGTGGGTGGGTGGGTGAGTGAGTGAGTGGGTGGATGGTTGGGTGAATGGGTTGGTGGGTGAGTGGGTTGAATTTGGTGGGTTGGTGAGCGGGTGGGTAGGTTAGCGGGTGGGTGGGTGGTTGGGTGAGTGCGTGGTTGGGTGAGTGGGTGGTTGGGTGGGTGGGTGGGTGGATAAGTGGGTGAGTGGGTGGGTGAGTCGGGGGTGGTTGGGTGAGTGAGTGGGTGAGTGAGTGAGTGGATGGGTGGGTGGATAAGTGGGTGAGTGGGTGAGTGGGTTGGTGGGTGAGTGGGCAAGTGGGTTGGTGGGTGAGTGAGTGGTGGGGTGAGTGGGTGGGTGGTTGGGTGAGTGGGTGAATGGGTGATTAGGTGGGTAGATATGTGAGTGGGTGAGTGGGTGGGTGGTTAGGTGGGTGAGTGGGTGGGTGGGTGGTTGGGTGAGTGGGTGAGTGGGTGGGTGAGTGGGGGGTGGTTGGGTGAGTGAGTGGGTGAGTGAGTGAGTGGATGGGTGGGTGGATAAGTGGGTGAGTGGGTGAGTGGGTTGGTGGGTGAGTGGGTAAGTGGGTTGGTGGGTGAGTGGGTGAGTGAGTGGTGGGGTGAGTGGTTGGGTGGTTGGGTGAGTGGGTGAATGGGTGATTAGGTGGGTAGATATGTGAGTGGGTGAGTGAGTGGGTGGTTAGGTGGGTGAGTGGGTGGGTGGGTGGTTGGGTGAGTGGGTGAGTGGGTGAGTGGGTTGGTGGGTGAGTGGGTAAGTGGGTTGGTGGGTGAGTGGGTGACTGAGTGGTTGGGTGAGTGGGTGAATGGGTGATTAGGTGGGTAGATATGTGAGTGGGTGAGTGGGTGGGTGGTTAGGTGGGTGAGTGGGTGCGTGGGTGGTTGGGTGAGTGGGTGAGTGGGTGAGTGGGTGTGTGGGTGAGACAGTAGGGGACACAGGTGGTGCATCTCAATCAGTCGATCCGTGGCACCTGCTGGGTTTGCCCCGTGACCTCCTCCTGCCAGCGGGCGTTTGACACTTCACGTGGTAGCCTCAAGGTGCACATGGCCTGGCACAAGCGTCGTGGTGACGTCACCGCCACTTAGTGGCGAATGGCGGTGGTTGTTGTGTGGGTGTGTGTGTGGGTTTGTGTGTGGGTGGGTGTGTGGTTGAGTGTGTGTGGGTGGGTGAGTGTGTGCGGGTGGGTGGGTGTGTGGGTGGGTATGTGTGTGGGTGGGTGAGTGTGTGTGGGTGGGTGTGTGGGTGGGTGTGTGGGTGGGTGTGTGGGTGGGTGAGTGTGTGTGGGTGTGTGGGTGTGTGTGTGGGTGGGTGAGTGTGTGCGGGTGGGTGGGTGTGTGGGTGGGTATGTGTGTGGGTGAGTGTGTGTGGGTGGGTGAGTGTGTGTGGGTGGGTATGTGTGTGGGTGGGTGGGTGTGTGTGAGTAGATGTGTGTGTGTGGGTGTGTGTGTGGTTTGGTGGGTTTGTGGGTGGCGGTGTGTGGGTGGGTGTGTGAGTGTGGGTGGGTGTGTGGTTGAGTGTGTGTGGGTGAGTGTGTGTGGGTGTGTGGGTGGGTGGGTGTGTGGGTGTGTGGGTGGGGTGGGTGTGTGTGGGTGGGTGGTGTGTGGGTGTGTGTGGGTGGGTGAGTGTGTGTGTGGGTGTGTGGATGTGTGGGTGGGTGGTTAGGTGGGTGAGTGGGTGGGTGGGTGGTTGGGTGAGTGGGTGAGTGGGTGAGTGGGTGAGTGGGTTGGTGGGTGAGTGGGTGAGTGAGTAATTGGGTGAGTGGGTGAATGGGTGATTAGGTGGGTAGATATGTGAGTGGGTGAGTGGGTGGGGTGGTTAGGTGGGTGAGTGGGTGGGTGGTTGGGTGAGTGGGTGAGTGGGTGAGTGGGTGAGTGGGTTGGTGGGTGAGTGGGTAAGTGGGTTGGTGGGTGAGTGAGTGGTTGGGTGAGTGGGTGAATGGGTGATTAGGTGGGTAGATATGTGAGTGGGTGAGTGGGTGGGTGGTTAGGTGGGTGAGTGGGTGGGTGGTTGGGTGAGTGGGTGAGTGGGTGAGTGGGTTGGTGGGTGAGTGGGTAAGTGGGTTGGTGGGTGAGTGAGTGAGTGAGTGGTTGGGTGAGTGGGTGAATGGGTGATTAGGTGGGTAGATATGTGAGTGGGTGAGTGGGTGGGTGGTTAGGTGGGTGAGTGGGTGCGTGGGTGGTTGGGTGAGTGGGTGAGTGGGTGGGTGAGTGTGTGGGTGAGACAGTAGGGGACACAGGTGGTGCATCTCAATCAGTCGATCCGTGGCACCTGCTGGGTTTGCCCCGTGACCTCCTCCTGCCAGCGGGCGTTTGACACTTCACGTGGTAGCCTCAAGGTGCACATGGCCTGGCACAAGCGTCGTGGTGACGTCACCGCCACTTAGTGGCGAATGGCGGTGGTTGTTGTGTGGGTGTGTGTGTGGGTTTGTGTGTGGGTGGGTGTGTGGTTGAGTGTGTGTGGGTGGGTGAGTGTGTGCGGGTGTGTGGGTGTGTGGGTGGGTATGTGTGTGGGTGGGTGAGTGTGTGTGGGTGTGTGGGTGGGTGAGTGTGTGTGGGTGTGTGGGTGGGTGTGTGGGTGGGTGAGTGTGTGCGGGTGGGTGGGTGTGTGGGGTGTGTGGGTGGGTGTGTGGGTGGGTGGGTGAGTGTGTGTGGGTGGGTGAGTGTGTGTGGGTGGGTATGTGTGTGGGTGGGTGGGTGTGTGTGAGTAGATGTGTGTGTGTGGGTGGGTGTGTGGTTTGGTGGGTGTGTGGGTGGCGGTGTGTGGGTGGGTGGGTGGGTGTGTGAGTGTGGGTGGGTGTGTGGTTGAGTGTGTGTGGGTGAGTGTGTGTGGGTGTGTGGGTGGGTGTGTGGGTGGGTGGGTGTGTGTGGGTGGGTGGTGTGTGGGTGTGTGTGGGTGGGTGAGTGTGTGTGGGTGTGTGGATGTGTGGGTGGGTGTGTGTGGGTGGGTGTGTGTGTGAGTGGGTGTGTGGGTGTGGGTGGGTGGATGGGTGTGTGGGTGGGTGAGTGTGTGTGGGTGGGCGTGTGGGTGGGTGGGTGTGTGTGGGTGGGTGGATGTGTGTGAGTGGGTGTGTGGGTGTGGGTGGGTGGATGGGTGTGTGGGTGGGTGGGTGTGTGTGGGTGGGTGTGTGAGTGAGTGTGTGGGTGACTGTGTGAGTGTGCGAGTTTGTGGGTGGGCGAGTGTGTGGGTGAGTGTAGGTGGGTGGGTGAGTGCTTGGTTTGATGTGTGGGTGAGTGGGTAGGCAGGTGAGTGGGTTGGTGAGTGGGTGGGTGTGTGAGTGGGTGGGTGTGTGAGTGGGTGGGTGAGTGGGTGGGTGGGTGAATGGGTGGGTGAGTGAATGGGTGTGTGGGTGAGTGGGTGAGTGGGTGTGTGTGTGGGTGGGTGAGTGTGTGTGGGTGAGTGGGTGGGTAAGTGAGTGTGTAGGTGTGTGAGTGGGTGGGTATGTGAGTTCGTGGGTGGGTGAGTGAATGGGTGTGTGTATGTGAGTGTGTGAGTGGGTGTATATTTGAGTGTGTGAGTGTATGTGTATGACTGTGTGTGTATGAGTGTGTGTGTGTATATATGAGTGTGTGTATGACTGTGTGTGCAAGTTGGCCCAGTAGGGGGTACAGGTGGTGTATCAGTCAACCCATGGCACTTGCAGGGTCTGTCCCGTGACCTCCTCCTCCTGCACCTAGCCTGGCACAGCACTACAAATAGTTTAGTTGAGAGTGGGTGGGTGGTGAGTGAGTGAATGAGTCAGTGAGTGAGTGAGTGAATGAGTGAGTGGATGAGTGAATGATTGAATGAATGAGTGAGTGAATTAGTGAGTGAATTAATGAATGAATGACTGAATGACTGAATGAGTGAATGAGTTTGTCAGCTGGCTAACAGCACTTGCCCCTAGAGCCTGTCAGAGGCTACCTGGGGGAGCTGTGTGTCTACCTCGCTCCTCACAGCAATCACCCCCCGTGGCCTTGAGTGAGCTACCTGGGTGACCTTTACATGTCCCCCCTGTCTCTCTTCATGTGTCTCTGTCTCTCCCCCCCCCCCCCGTGTCTCTCCCCCCTGTCTCTCTGTCTCTCTCTGTCTGTCTCTCGTCTCTCTGTGTCTCTCTGTGTCCCTCTCTCTCTCCCCACCGTGTCTCTCCCCCCCCCGTGTCTCCCCCCGTGTCTCCCCCCCCCATGTCTCTCCCCCCCCCCGTGTCTCTCCCCCCCCCCGTGTCTCTCCCCGTGTCCCCCCCCCCCCCCCCCGTGTCTCTCCCCCCCTGTCTCCCCGTGTCTCTCCCCGTGTCTCCCCCCCCCGTGTCTCTCCACCCCCGTGTCTCTCCCCGTGTCTCACCCCCCCCCCCCCGTGTCTCTCCCCGTGTCTCTCTCCGTGTGTCTCCCCCCCCCCCCGTGTCTCTCCGTGTCTACCCCCCCCCGTGTCTCTCCCCCCTGTCTCCCCGTGTCTCCCCTCCCCGTGTCTCCCACCCCCCCCCCGTGTCTCTCCCTCCTGTCTCCCCGTGTCTCTCCCCCCCCGTGTCTCCCCCCCCCGTGTCTTTCCCCCTTGTCTCCCCGTGTCTCTCCCCGTGTGTCTCCCCCCCCCCCCTGTCTCTCCCCCACGTGTCTCTCCCCCCTGTCTCCCCGTGTCTCTCCCCCCTCCCCCGTGTCTCTCCCCCCTGTCTCCCCCTGTCTCCCCGTGTCTCTCCCCGTGTGTCTCCCCCCGTGTCTCTCCCCCCCCCCCCCCCCGTGTCTCTCCCCGTGTGTCTCCCCCCCCCCCCGTGTCTTTCCGTGTCTACCCCCCCCCGTGTCTCTCCCACCCCCCCGTGTCTCTCCCCGTGTGTCTCCCCCCCCCCCGTGTCTCTCCGTGTCTACCCCCGCCCCCCGTGTCTCTCCCCCCTGTCTCCCCGTGTCTCCCCGTGTCTCCCCCCCCCGTGTCTCTCCCCGTGTGTCTCTCCCCCCCCGTGCCCCCCCCCCCCGTGCCCCCACCCCGTGTCTCTCCCCCCGTGCCCCCCCCCAGGTCTACTCTTCTCTGGGTGGCAGTGTGGACCGCTGGGGCTCCACCTACCGTAGTGCTGCTGCTGCTGGCTGTGACATCCAATCCGCAGCAGCCGTACAACAACAACAACAACCACCACAACAACAACAACCACCACCACTACCACCGACGCAGCAGTACCAGTACCTGCAGCAGCAGCAGCAGTTGGCCTCCTACCCCCCAATCCCATTCGGGCAGCAGCAGCTGCAGCAGCAGCAGCAGCTGCAACTTGCACCGATTCAGCAGCAGCAGCAGCAGCTGCAGCAGTCCGTGTACCCACACACAGCCCATCATTCCAGCAGCAGCAGCAGTCGCCCTACATGCAGCAGCAGCAGTACTTGCAGCAGCAGCAGCAGTACGGCACTCCCATGTACATGCAGCAGTACCATTCAACCCCATTCAGCAGCAGCAGCAGTACGGATACAATCTGCAGCAGCAGCAGCAGCAACAGCCCATTCAGCAACAGATGGGATACAACCCCATGCAGCAGCAGCAGCAGCTACAGC
>NW_027620997.1:0-37500 GCF_964198595.1 Lampetra fluviatilis
CTTCTCTCATCCCCCCTCTCTCCCCCCCCTCTCTCCCCCCCCTCTCTCCCCCCTCTCTCACCCCCCCCCTCTCTCATCCCCCCTCTCTCCCCCCCCCTCTCCCCCTCTCCCCCCCCCCTCTCTCCCCCCCCTCTCTCCCCCCCCCCTCTCATCCCCCCCTCTCTCCCCCCCCTCTCCCCCACTCCCCCCCTCTCCCCCCCCTCTCTCCCCCCCTCTCCCCCCCCCCCCCCCCCTCTCACCCCCCCCACTCTCCCCCTCTCCCCCTCTCCCCCCCCTCCCCCCCCCCTCTCTCACCCCCCCTCTCTCCCCCCCCTCTCTCCCCCCCCCTCTCACCCCCCCCTCTCTCCCCCCCACTCTCCCCCCCCCTCTCTCCCCCCCCCTCTCTCATCCCTCCTCTCCCCCCCCTCTCCCCCCCCTCTCCCCCCCCCTCTCTCCCCCCCCCCCCCCCCCCTCTCTCCCCCCCCACTCACCCCCCCCCCCTTCTCTCATCCCCCCCTCTCACCCCCCCCCACTTCCCCCCCCTCTCTCCCCCCCCTCACTCCCCCCCCCTCTCATCCCCCCTCTCCCCCCCCCCTCTCCCCCTCTCCCCCCCCTCTCCCCCCCCCCCTCTCTCCCCCCCTCTCCCCCCTCTCCCCCCCCTCTCCCCCCCCCCCTCTCCCCCTCCCCCTCTCCCCCCCCTCTCTCCCCCCTCTCCCCCTCTCCCCCCCCTCTCTCCCCCCCCTCTCCCCCCCCCTCTCTCCCCCCCCTCTCCCCCTACCCCTCTCCCCCCCCTCTCTCCCCCCTCTCCCCCCCCACCCCCTCTCTCCCCCCCTCTCTCCCCCCTCTCCCCTCTCCCCCCCTCTCTCCCCCCTCTCTCCCCCCTCCCTCTCTCCCCCCCCTCTCTCCCCCCCCTCCCCCCACCCCACTCCCCCCCCTCTCTCCCCCCTCTCACTCCCTCTCCCCCCCTCTCTCCCCCCCCTCTCCCCCCCCCTCTCCCCCCCTACCCCTCACCCCCCCCTCTCTCCCCCCTCTCTCCCCCCCCCCTCTCTCCCCCCCTCCCCCTCTCCCCCCCCCTCTCTCCCCCCCTCTCCCCCTCCCTCTCTCCCCCCCCTCTCTCCCCCCCCTCTCCCCCTCCCTCCCCTCTCTCCCCCCTCACTCCCCCCTCCCTCTCCCCCCCCCTCTCTCCCCCCCCCTCCCCCCTCCCCTCTCCCCCCCCCTCCCCCCCCCTCACTTCCCCCCTCACTCCCCCCCCCCCTTCCCCCCTCTCTCCCCCCCCCTCTCTCCCCCCCCCCTCTCCCCCCCTCTCCCCCCCCCCTCTCTCCCCTTCTCCCCCCCCCTCTCTCCCCCTCTCCCCCCTCTCTCCCCCCTCTCCCCTCTCCCCCCCCTCTCTCCCCCCCTCTCTCCCCACCCCCCCCTCTCTCCCCCCCCCCTCTCCCCCCCCTCTCTCCCCCCTCTCCCCCCCCCCCTCTCTCCCCCCCTCTCTCCCCCCTCTCCCCCTCTCCCCCCCCTCTCTCCCCCCCTCTCCCCCCTCCCTCTCCCCCCCCTCTCTCCCCCCTCTCCCCCTCTCCCCCCCTCTCCCCCCTCTCTCCCCCCCCCCTCTCCCCCCCCCTCTCCCCCCTCTCCCCCCCTCTCATCCCCCCCCTCTCCCCCCCCCTCTCTCCCCCCCCCCTCTCCCCCCCCCTCTCTCCCCCCCTCTCCCCCCCTCCCCCCTCCCCCTCTCCCCCCCCTCTCCCCCCCTCTCTCCCCCCCCCTCTCCCCCCCCCCTCTCTCCCCCCCTCCCCCCTCTCTCCCCCCCACCTCTCTCCCCCCCCTCTCTCCCCCCCCCCTCTCACCCCCCCCTCTCCCCCTCTCTCCCCCCTCCCTCTCTCCCCCCCCCTCTCCCCCTCCCCTCTCCCCCCCTCTCCCCCCCCTCTCTCCTTCCCCTCTCTCCCCTCTCTCCCTCTCTCCCCCCCTCCCTCTCTCCCCCCCCCCTCCCCCCCTCTCCCCCCCCTCTCCCCCCCCTCTCCCCTCTCCCCCTCTCCCCCCCCTCTCTCCCCCCCCTCTCTCCCCCCTCCCTCTCTCCCCCCCCCTCTCTCCCCCCCTCTCCCCCTCTCCCCCCCCCTCTCTCCCCCCTCTCTCCCCCTCCCCTCTCCCCCCCCCTCTCTCCCCCCTCTCCCCCTCTCCCCCCCTCTCTCCCCCCTCTCTCCCCCCTCCCTCTCCCCCCTCCCTCTCTCCCCCCCCTCTCTCCCCCCTCTCCCCCCTCTCCCCCCCCTCTCTCCCCCCTCTCTCCCCCCTCCCTCTCTCCCCCCCCTCTCTCCCCCCCTCTCCCCCCTCTCTCCCCCCCCTCTCTCCCCCCCCCTCTCTCCCCCCCCCCCCTCTCCCCCCCCTCTCTCCCCCCCTCTCCCCCCCCTCTCCCCCTCCCCCTCTCCCCCCCTCTCTCCCCCCCTCTCTCCCCCCTCCTCTCTCCCCCCCCTCTCTCCCCCCCTCTCCCCCTCTCCCCCCCCCTCTCTCCCCCCTCTCTCCCCCCCTCCCTCTCTCCCCCCCCCTCTCTCCCCCTCTCCCCCTCTCCCCCCCCTCTCTCCCCCCCTCTCTCCCCCCTCCCTCTCCCCCCTCCCTCTCTCCCCCCCCTCTCTCCCCCCTCTCCCCCTCTCCCCCCCCCTCTCTCCCCCCTCTCTTTCCCCTCCCTCTCTCCCCCCCCTCTCTCCCCCCCTCTCCCCCCTCTCTCCCCCCCCCCTCTCTCCCCCCCCTCTCCCCCCCCCCCTCTCCCCCCCCTCTCTCCCCCCCTCTCCCCCCCCCTCTCCCCCTCCCCTCTCCCCCCCTCTCTCCCCCCCTCTCTCCCCCCTCCCTCTCTCCCCCCCCTCTCTCCCCCCCTCTCCCCCCTCTCTCCCCCCCCCTCTCTCCCCCCCCTCTCTCCCCCCCCCCCTCTCTCCCCCCCCTCTCCCCCTCTCTCCCCCCTCCCTCTCTCCCCCCCCCTCTCCCCCTCCCCCTCTCCCCCCCTCTCCCCCCCCTCTCTCCTTCCCCTCTCTCCCCTCTCTCCCCTCTCTCCCCCCTCCCTCTCTCCCCCCCCCCTCTCCCCCCCTCTCCCCCCCCCTCTCTCCACCCCCTCTCCCCCCTCCCTCTCTCCCCCCCCTCTCTCCCCCCTCTCTCCCCCCTCTCTCCCCCCTCCCTCTCTCCCCCCCCTCTCCCCCCCTCTCCCCCCCCTCTCTCCTTCCTTTCTCTCCCCTCTCTCCCCTCTCTCCCCCCTCCCTCTCTCCCCCCCCCCTCTCCCCCCCTCTCCCCCTTCTCTCTCCACCCCCTCCCCCCCCTCTCCCCCCCTCTCCCCCCCCCTCTCTCCCCCCCCCCTCCCCCCCCTCTCTCCCTCCTCCCTCTCTCTTCCTTGTCTCTTTCTCCATGTCTCGGGCTGTCTGACTTCAAAGGGACACTGCAGTGATTTAGCCCCGAAGGTGAAAGATGATGATCAACCTCACAAACCCACCCACTCACTCAGTCACCCACTCACTCAGTCACTCACCCACTCACTCAGTCACCCACCCACTCACTCACCCACCCACTCAGTCACACACTTACCCACTCACACACTCAGTCACTCACTCACTCACCCACTCACTCACTCACCCACTCAGTCACCCACTCACTCAGTCACCCACTCACTCACCCACCCACTCGCTCACTTACTCAGTCACTCACTCAGTCACTCACTCACTCACCCACTCAGTCACTCAGTCACTCACTCACCCACTCACTCAGTCACTCACTCACTCACTCAGTCACTCAGTCACTCAGTCAGTCACCCACTCACTCACTCAGTCACTCAGTCACTCACTCAGTGACTCACTCACTCACACACTCACCCACCCACTCAGTCACTCAGTCACTCACTCAGTCACTCACACACTCACCCACCCACTCAGTCACTCACTCACTCAGTCACTCACACACTCACCCACTCACTCAGTCACCCACTCACTCACTCAGTCAGTCACTCACACACTCACTCACCCACTCAGTCACTCAGTCACTCACTCAGTCACTCAGTCACTCACCCAGCCACTCAGTCACCCACTTACCCACTCACCCACTCACACACTCACCCACTCACTCACTCACCCACTCACCCACTCACTCAGTCACTCAGTCACTCACCCACTTACCCACTCACCCACTCACCCCATCCACTCGCTCACTCACCCACCCACTCGCTCACTCACCCACTCATTCACTCACCCACCCACTCGCTCACTCACCCACTCAGTCACTCACTCAGTCAGTCACCCACTCACTCACCCACTCAATCACTCACTCACTCAGTCAGTCACCCACTCACCCACCCACTCACCCACTCACTCACCCACTTACCCACCAACTTACTCAGTCAGTCACTCACCCACTCAGCCACTAACTCACCTACCCACTCACACACTCACTCACTCACCCACTCACTCACTCACCCACTCACCCACTCACTCACCCACTCACTCACTCACCCACTCACTCACCCACTCACTGACCTCACCCACTCACTCACTCACTCACCCACTGAATCACCCACTCACCCACTCAGCAACTCAGCCACTCACTCACTCACCCACTCACCCACTCACTCACCCACCCACTCAGTCAGTCAGTCACCCACTCACCCACTCACTCACTCAGTCAGACACTCACCCACTCACTCACTCACTCACCCACTCACCCACCCACCCACTCAGTCAGTCACTCACCCACTCACTCACTCACCCACTCACTCACTCAGTCACCCACTCACTCACCCACTCATTCACTCACTCACTCAGTCAGTCACCCACTCACCCACCCACTCACCCACTCACTCACCCACTTACCCACCAACTTACTCAGTCAGTCACTCACCCACTCAGCCACTAACTCACCTACCCACTCACACACTCACTCACTCACCCACTCACTCAATCACCCACTCACCCACTCACTCACTCACCCACTCACTCACCCACTCACTCACTCACTCGCCCACTCACTCACCCACTCACTCACTCACTCACCCACTCACCCACTCACTCACTCACCCACTGAATCACCCACTCACCCACTCAGCCACTTAGCCACTCACTCACCCACTCACTCACTCACTCACCCACTCACACACCCACTCACTCACTCAGCCACCCACTCACCCACTCACACACCCACCCACTCACTCAACCACTCACCCACTCAGCCACTCAGCCACTCACTCACCCACTCACTCACCCACTCACTCACTCACCCACTCACCCACTCACTCACTCACCCACTCACTAACTCACCCACTCAGTCAGTCACTCACCCACTCACTCACCACTCAGTCATCCACTCACTCACTCACTCACCCGCTCACTCACCCACTCACTCACTCAGCCACCCACTCACCCACTCACACACCCACCCACTCACTCACTCACTCACCCACTCACCCACTCACTCACCCACTCACCCACTCAGCCACTCAGCCACTCACTCACCCACTCACTCACCCACTCACCCACTCACCCACTCAGCCACTCAGCCACTCACTCACCCACTCACTCACTCACCCACTCACCCACTCACTCATTAACTCACCCACTCAGTCAGTCACTCACCCACTCATCCAGTCATTCCCTCACTGACTCACTAATCCACTCACTCACTCAGTCAGTCACTCACCCATCCACTCACTCACCACTCAGTCATCCACTCACGCACTCACTCAGTCACTCATTCACTCACCCCTCTCACCCACTCACTCACTCACTCACCCACTCACTAACTCACCCACTGACTCACTATTCCACTCACTCACTCATTCAGTCAGTCAGTCGCTCAGTCACTCACCCACTCACCCTCTCACTCACTCACCCACTCACTAACTCACCCACTCAGTCAGTCACTCACCAACTCACCCATTCATCCACCCACTCGCACATAGACACAATCACCACTCTAAATTATAAAGACACAGACAAAGCTCCCCCAGGTAGCCTCTAACAGGGCTTAAGGGACAAGTGCTGCTACACACAGACAAAGCTCCCCCAGGTAGCCTCTAACAGGGCTTAAGGGACAAGTGATGCTACACACAGACAAAGCTCCCCAGGTAGCCTCTAGCAGGGCTGCAGTGGCAAGTGCTGCTACACACAGACAAAGCTCCCCCAGGTAGCCTCCAGCAGGGCTGTAGGGGCAAGTCCTGCTACACACAGACAAAGCTCCCCCAGGTAGCCTCTAGCAGGGCTATAGGGGCAAGTGCTACTACACACAGACAAAGCTCCCCCAGGTAGCCTCTAGCAGGGCTGTAGGGGCAAGTGCTGCTACACACACAGATAAAGCTCCCCCAGGTAGCCTCTAGCAGGGCCGTAGGGGCAAGTGCTGTTAGTAGCGAGTGGATATGAAGGCTACGGGCATTCTACAGGACCAACTTTGTCTCTCCCCAAGTGCTGACTGACAGAGCCACAGACACACAACACACAACAGGGTGAGTCACGTGGTTCACGAAGAGGTCAAGGTCACGTGACTCACAGCGGCCATCGATGAGGTCACTCAGCCACACTCACACACTCACTCACTCAGCTACTCACTCACCCACTCAGCTACTCACTCAGTCAGCTACTCACTCAGCCACTCAGTCACGCAGTCACCCACTCACTCAGCTACTCACTCAGCTACTCACTCAGCCAGCCACTCACTCACCTACTCACTCACTCAGCTACTCACTCAGACACTCACACACACACTCAGCCACTCACTCACTCAGCCACTCACTCACTCAGCCACTCACTCACTCAGCTACTCACTCACTCAGCTACTCACTCAGCCAGCCACTCACTCAGCTACTCACTCAGACACTCACTCTCACTCAGCCACTCACTCACTCAGCTACTCACTCAGCTACTCACTTAGACACTCACTCAGACACTCACTCAAACACTCACTCAGCTACTCACTCAGCCAGCCACTCACTCAGCTACTCACTCACTCACCCACCCACCCACTCACTCACCCACTCACTCACTCACCCACTCACTCACCCACCCATCCACTCACCACTCACTCACTCACCCACCCACTCAGCCACTCACTCACTCAGCTACTCACTCAGCCACTCACTCACTCAGCCACTCACTCACTCAGCCACTCACTCAGCCACTCACTCACCCACTCACTCACTCACTCACCCACTCACTCACTCACCCACTCACTCACTCACCCACCCATCCACTCACCACTCACTCACTCACCCACCCACTCACTCACCCACTCATTCACCCACTCACTCACCCACCCATCCACTCACCACTCACTCACTCACCCACTCATCCACTCACCCACTCACTCAGTCACTCGCCCACTCACTCACTCACTCGCCCACTCACTCGCCCACTCACTCACTCACCCACCCACTCACCACTCACTCACCCACTCATCCACCCACCCACTCACTCACCCACTCACTCACTCACCCACCTACCCACCCACCCACTCACTCACTCACTCACCCACTCACTCACTCACTCACCCACCCATCCACTCACCACTCACTCACTCACCCACTCATCCACTCACTCGCCCACTCACTCACTCATTCACCCACCCACTCACCACTCACTCACCCACTCATCCACCCACCCACTCACTCACTCACCCACTCACCCACCCACTCATTCACTCACCCACTCACTCACTCACCCACCCATCCACTCACCACTCACTCACTCACTCACCCACTCACTCACTCACCCACCCACCCACCCACTCACCCATTCACCCACTCATCCACTCAATCACCCACCCACTCACCCACCTAAACAGCACACAGGCGTGACACACACAGACACACAAAGCGGCCTGTGTGTGTGTGTGTCTGTGTGTGTGTGTCTGTGTGTGTGTCTGTGTGTGTGTGTGTCTGTGTGTGTGTGTCTGTGTGTGTGTCTGTGTGTGTGTGTGTCTGTGTGTCTGTGTGTGTGTGTCTGTGTGTGTGTCTGTGTGTGTGTGTGTCTGTGTGTGTGTCTGTGTGTGTGTGTCTGTGTGTCTGTCTGTGTGTGTGTGTGTCTGTATGTGTGTCTGTGTCTGTGTGTCTGTGTGTGTGTCTGTGGGGAGTGGTGGGTGTAGTGGTTAGCGCCACGCTGCGCTATGAACCTGGCGACCCGGGTTCGATTCCCGCTCACGGCCAACACCACCGGTGACGATTATCTGAACCGGTCCTGGGCCTCCCCTAGGTCGACTCAGCCTCAAATGAGTACCCGGTGCGGTGTGTAGTAAACATCACCACTGGGGAGACAAAGGCGGCCGGGCGTGGTGCTGGCCACCCACCCCCCACCTCGTGTGCCACAGTGCCGGTAGCCTTCATAGGCGCTACTCGCTAACAGCACTTGCCCCAACAGTCTGTCAAGGCTACACGGGGGATCTTTGTCTTTGTGTCACGAACAGAGTCGAGGTTTTGTTCGCAGCCTCGGGGCTTGACCCCTGAACCGTCGGGCTGACCGGCTGGGTGTCACTTCGCACCACGTGACACGCACAAAGCTGCCCCGGGTAGCCCCCAGCAGGGCTGCAGGGGCAAGTGCTGTGACACACAGACAAAGCTCCCGCAGTTACTCGCGTGCTCACTCACTCAGCCACTCACTCAGACACTCACTCACTCAGACACTCACTCACTCAGACACTCACTCAGACACTCACTCACTCAGACACTCACTCACTCAGCCACTCATCACTCACCCACCCACTCACTCACCCACTCACTCACTCACCCACCCACTCACCCACCCACCCACTCACTCACTCACTCGGCCACTCACTCACTCACTCGGCCACTCACTCACTCAGACACTCGCTCACTCACTCGCTCAGTCACTCACTCAGTCACTCGCTCACTCAGACACTCACTCAGCCACTCGCTCACTCAGTCACTCGCTCACTCAGCCACTCACTCACTCACTCAGCCACTCACTCAGCCACTCACTCAGCCACTCACTCAGCCACTCGCTCACTCACTCAGACGCTCAGCCACTTGCTCACTCAGACACTCACTCAGCCACTCGCTCACTCAGACACTCACTCAGCCACTCGCTCACTCAGACACTCAGCCACTCGCTCACTCACTCAGACACTCACTCAGCCACTCGCTCACTCACTCAGACACTCACTCACTCAGCTACTCACTGACTCACTCAGACACTCACTCACTCAGCTACTCACTCACTCAGCTACTCACTCACTCACTCAGACACTCACTCACTCAGCTACTCACTCACTCACTCAGACACTCACTCACTCAGCTACTCACTCACTCACTCAGACACTCGCTCAGACACTCGCTCAGTCACTCAGCCACTCACTCACTCAGCTACTCACTCACTCAGCTACTCACTCACTCACTCAGCCACTCACTCACTCAGCTACTCACTCACTCAGCCACTCACTCAGCTACTCACTCACTCACTCAGAATTATTTTATTAAGTTTTATTTTTATTATTTTATTATTTCCATTCTACGTGACTTTCCCGAAAGAACCAAGAAGATGATTGTGTGGTGATGCGCTCTATGTGAAGACGGCTCATGATGATGATATGAGCACACTTCAGATATTGCCACAGCTGGCCTTGCTCCCAAGGGCGTGCTGAAGTACACACAAACACACACACCTACACACACACACACCTACACACACACACCTACACACACACCCCTAGACATTCACACACACCTACACACACACCTACACACACACACACCTCCACACACACACACACACCTACACACACACACCTACACACACACCCCTAGACATACACACACACCTACACACACACACACCTACACACACCTACACACACACACACCTACACACACACACCTACACACACACCCCTAGACATACACACACACCTACACACACACACACCTACACACACCTACACACACACACACCTACACACACACACCTACACACACACCCCTAGACATACACACACACCTACACACACACCTACACACACACACACCTACACACACACAGACATACACACACCTACACACACACACACCTACACACACACACCTACACACACACCCCTAGACATACACACACACCTACACACACACACACAGACACACACACCTACACACACACAGACATACACACACACACACCTACACACACACACACCTACACACACACACCTACACACACACCCCTAGACATACACACACACCTACACACACACACACAGACACACACACCTACACACACACAGACATACACACACACACACCTACACACACACCTACACACACACACCTACACACACACCCCTAGACATACACACACACCTACACACACACACACACCTACACACACACACCTACACACACACCCCTAGACATACACACACACCTACACACACACACACAGACACACACACCTACACACACACAGACATACACACACACACACCTACACACACACACACCTACACACACACACCTACACACACACCCCTAGACATACACACACACCTACACACACACACACAGACACACACACCTACACACACACAGACATACACACACACACACCTACACACACACCTACACACACACCTACACACACACCCCTAGACATACACACACACCTACACACACACACACACCTACACACACACACTAACACACACACACACAGACATACACACACACCTACACACACACAGACATACACACACACACACCTACACACACACCTACACACACACACCTACACACACACCCCTAGACATACACACACACCTACACACACACACACAGACACACACACCTACACACACACAGACATACACACACACACACCTACACACACACCTACACACACACACCTACACACACACCCCTAGACATACACACACACCTACACACACACACACACACCTACACACACACACTAACACACACACACCTACACACACACCTACACACACACACCTACACACACACCCCTAGACATACACACACACCTACACACACCTACACACACACACACACCTACACACACACAGACATACACACACACACACCTACACACACACCTACACACACACACCTACACACACACCCCTAGACATACACACACACCTACACACACACACACACCTACACACACACCCCTAGACATACACACACACCTACACACACACACACACCTACACACACACCCCTAGACATACACACACACCTACACACACACCTACACACACACACACCTACACACACACAGACATACACACACCTACACACACACACACCTACACACACACACCTACACACACACCCCTAGACATACACACACACCTACACACACACACACAGACACACACACCTACACACACACAGACATACACACACACACACCTACACACACACACACCTACACACACACACCTACACACACACCCCTAGACATACACACACACCTACACACACACACACAGACACACACACCTACACACACACAGACATACACACACACACACCTTCACACACACCTACACACACACACCTACACACACACCCCTAGACATACACACACACCTACACACACACACACACCTACACACACACACTAACACACACACACAGACATACACACACACCTACACACACACACACAGACACACACACCTACACACACACAGACATACACACACACACACCTACACACACACACACCTACACACACACACCTACACACACACCCCTAGACATACACACACACCTACACACACACACACAGACACACACACACACCTACACACACACCTACACACACACACCTACACACACACCCCTAGACATACACACACACCTACACACACACACACACCTACACACACACACTAACACACACACACACAGACATACACACACACCTACACACACACACACAGACACACACACCTACACACACACAGACATACACACACACACACCTACACACACACACACCTACACACACACACCTACACACACACCCCTAGACATACACACACACCTACACACACACACACAGACACACACACACACCTACACACACACCTACACACACACACCTACACACACACCCCTAGACATACACACACACCTACACACACACACACACCTACACACACCTACACACACACAGACATACACACACACACACCTACACACACACCTACACACACACACCTACACACACACCCCTAGACATACACACACACCTACACACACACACACACCTACACACACACCTACACACACACACACAGACACACACACACACCTACACACACACCTACACACACACACCTACACACACACCCCTAGACATACACACACACCTACACACACACACACACCTACACACACACACTAACACACACACAGACATACACACACACACACCTACACACACACCTACACACACACACCTACACACACACCCCTAGACATACACACACACCTACACACACACACACACCTACACACACACACTAACACACACACACACAGACACACACACGCACCTACACACACACACACAGACACACACACCTACACACACACAGACATACACACACACACACCTACACACACACCTACACACACACACCTACACACACACCCCTAGACATACACACACACCTACACACACAGACACACACACCTACACACACACAGACATACACACACACACACCTACACACACACCTACACACACACACCTACACACACACCCCTAGACATACACACACACCTACACACACACACACACCTACACACACACACTAACACACACACACACCTACACACACACCTACACACACACACCTACACACACACCCCTAGACATACACACACACCTACACACACACACACACCTACACACACACACTAACACACACACACACAGACATACACACACACCTACACACACACACACAGACACACACACCTACACACACACAGACATACACACACACACACCTACACACACACACACCTACACACACACACCTACACACACACCCCTAGACATACACACACACCTACACACACACACACAGACACACACACACACCTACACACACACCTACACACACACACCTACACACACACCCCTAGACATACACACACACCTACACACACACACACACCTACACACACCTACACACACACAGACATACACACACACACACCTACACACACACCTACACACACACACCTACACACACACCCCTAGACATACACACACACCTACACACACACACACACCTACACACACACCTACACACACACACGCAGACACACACACACACCTACACACACACCTACACACACACACCTACACACACACCCCTAGACATACACACACACCTACACACACACACACACCTACACACACACACTAACACACACACAGACATACACACACACACACCTACACACACACCTACACACACACACCTACACACACACCCCTAGACATACACACACACCTACACACACACACACACCTACACACACACACTAACACACACACACACAGACACACACACGCACCTACACACACACACACAGACACACACACCTACACACACACAGACATACACACACACACACCTACACACACACCTACACACACACACCTACACACACACCCCTAGACATACACACACACCTACACACACAGACACACACACCTACACACACACAGACATACACACACACACACCTACACACACACCTACACACACACACCTACACACACACCCCTAGACATACACACACACCTACACACACACACACACCTACACACACACACTAACACACACACACAGACATACACACACACCTACACACACACACACACCTACACACACACACCTACACACACACCCCTAGACATACACACACACCTACACACACACACACACCTACACACACACACTAACACACACACACACAGACATACACACACACCTACACATACACACACAGACACACACACCTACACACACACACCTACACACACACCCCTAGACATACACACACACCTACACACACACCTACACACACACACACCTACACACACACAGACATACACACACCTACACACACACACACACCTACACACACACACCTACACACACACCCCTAGACATACACACACACCTACACACACACACACACCTACACACACACACCTACACACACACCCCTAGACATACACACACACCTACACACACACACACACCTACACACACACACCTACACACACACACAGACACACACACACACAGACACACACACACACAGACACACACACACACAGACACACACACACAGACACACACACACGCACTGAGCTTGCGATATTGGTTACATAATGGCCACCTCTCGAAGGGAACATCATTAATTGTTAATTTTGGGTTCAACTTCACCTGCACCTGGGGAAGATAGAGAAAACATCCATCACCAACATCACCAACATCATCATTATCATCACCATCACCAACATTACCATCACCACCATTATCATCACCATCACTACCACCATCATCATCACACCAACACCACCACCATCACCACCATCACCACCATCACTACCACCATCACCACCACCACACCATCACCACCATCACCACCAACATCACCAACATCACCATCATCACCATCACCACCATCACCACCATCACCACCATCACCACCATCACCACCATCACCAACATCACCATCATCACCACACCATCACCAACATCACCACCACCACCACCATCACCACCATCATCACCACCATCATCAACATCACCAACATCACCACCATCACCAACATCACCAACATCACCACCATCATCACCACAACCACCATCATCACCATCTCCAACATCACCACCATCACCACCATCACCACCACCACCATCACCACCATCACCACCACCACCACTACCATCACCACCACCATCACCACCACCATCACCACCATCACCACCATCACCACCATCACTACCATCATCAGCACCATCACCACCACCATCACCATCATCACCACCATGACCATCACCACCATCACCAACATCACCATCACCATCACCACCATCATCACCATGACCATCACCACCATCATCACCATGACCATCACCACCATCACCAACATCACCATCACCAACACCACCACCATCACCACCATCACCACCATCACTACCACAACCACCATCAGCACCATCACCACCACCATCACCACCATCACCACCATCACCACCACCACCACCATCACCACCATCACCACCATCACTACCATCACTACCACCACCATCACCACCATCACCACCATCACCACCACCACCATCACCACCACCATCACTACCACCACCATCACCACCACCACCATCACCACCATCATCACCATGACCATCACCACCATCACCACCACCACCATCACCACCACCATCACTACCACCACCATCACCACCACCACCATCACCACCATCATCACCATGACCATCACCACCATCATCAACATCACCATCACCACCATCACCACCATCACCATCATCACCATCAATACCATTACCAACACCACCATCATCACCATCACCACCATCACCACCACAACCACCATCAGCACCATCACCATCAACACCATTACCAACACCACCACCATCACCAACATCACCATGACCATCACCACCATCACCACCATCACCACCACCATCACCATCATCACCATCATCACCACCATCACCACCATCACCACCATCACCAACATCACCACCATCACCACCATCACCATCATCACCACCACCATCACCATCATCACCACCACCATCACCATCACCACCACAACCACCATCAGCACCATCACCACCATCACCACCATCACCACCACCATCACCATCATCACCACCACCATCACCACCATCACCACCATCACCATCATCACCACCACCATCACCACCACCATCACCACCACAACCACCATCAGCACCATCACCACCACCATCACCATCATCACCACCACCATCACCACCACCATCACCATCATCACCACCACCATCACTACCACCATCACCATCACCACCACAACCACCATCACCGCCATTACCACCATCACCATCATAGCCACCACCCCTACACAGACACACACACATAGACACACCCACACAGACACACCTACAGACACACGCAGACACACACACTCAGACACACACAGACACACACAGACACACATAGACACACACACAGACATAGAGACACAGACAGAAACACACAGACACAGACACACACACAGACACGGAGACACACAGAGAGACACACACAGACACAGACACACACACAGACACACACAGACATACACAGACACACAGACATACACAGACACACACACAGACACAGACACACACACAGACACACTCAGACTCACACACACACACAGACACACACACAGACACACACACAGACAGACACACACACATACACACCTACACAGATACACACACAGACACACACCTACAGACGCACGCAAGGAAGACTGAAGCTGTGGTCCACGACCACTCTCCCTTGTCAGCAGACAGAAGGAATGAAGCCCTCCCAGCCATCACGCGTTATTGTGAGCTAATCCCTGCGACAGGTGTTGTGTGTGTAGGTGTGTGTAGGTGTGTGTGTAGGTGTGTGTGTGAGTGAGTGTGTGTGAGTGAGTGTGTGTGTGAGTGTGTGAGTGTGTGTGTAGGTGTGTGTAGGTGTGTGTGTAGGTGTGTGTGTGAGTGAGTGTGTGTGAGTGAGTGTGTGAGTGAGTGTGTGTGTGAGTGTGTGAGTGTGTGTGTAGGTGTGTGTAGGTGTGTGTGTAGGTGTGTGTGTGAGTGAGTGTGTGTGAGTAAGTGTGTGAGTGAGTGTGTGTGTGAGTGTGTGAGTGTGTGTGTAGGTGTGTGTAGGTGTGTGTGTAGGTGTGTGTGTGAGTGAGTGTGTGTGAGTAAGTGTGTGAGTGAGTGTGTGTGTGAGTGTGTGAGTGTGTGTGTAGGTGTGTGTAGGTGTGTGTGTAGGTGTGTGTATGTAGGTATGTGTGTGTGTGGAGGTGTGTGTGTAGGTGTGTGTAGGTGTGTGTGTGTGTGGAGGTGTGTGTGTGTGTGTGTGTGTTTGTGTGTAGGTGTGTGTGTAGGTGTGTGTGTGTGAGTGAGTGTGAGTGTGTGAGTGTAGGTGTGTGTGTGTGAGTGTGTGTGTAGGTGTGTGTAGGTGTGTGTGTGTGTAGGTGTGTGTAGGTGTGTATGTGTGGAGGTGGGTGTGTGTGGAGGTGTGTGTGTGGATGTGTGAGTGTGAGAGTGTGTGTGTGTGAGTGAGTGTGTGTAGGTGTGTGTGTGTGTGTGTGGGGAGCGGTAGTGTAGCGGTTAGCGCGCTGCGCTATGAACCTGGCGACCCGGGTTCGATTCCCGCTCACGGCTAACACCAGTGACGATTATCTGAACCGGTCCTGGGCCTCCCCTAGGTCGACTCAGCCTTAAATGAGTACCTGGTGCGGTGTGTAAACATCGCCACTGGGGAAACAAAGACGGTCGGGCGTGGTGCTGGCCACCCACCCCCTCGTGTACCGTTCCGGCCTTCATAGGTGCTCGCTAACAGCACTTGCCCCTACAGTCTGTTAAGGCTATACGGGGGATCTTTTATCTTTGTAGGTGTGTGTGTAGGTGTGTGTGTAGGTGTGTGTGGAGGTGTGTGTGTAGGTGTGTGTGTAGGTGTGTGTGAGTGTGTGAGTGTGTGAGTGTAGGTGTGTGTGTGAGTGTGTGTGTAGGTGTGTGTAGGTGTGTATGTGTGGAGGTGGGTGTGTGTGTAGGTGGGTTTGTAGGTGTTTGTGTGTGTGTGTGAGTGTGTGTGTAGGTGTGTGTAGGTGTGTGTGTGTGTGTGTGTGTGTAGGTGTGTGTGTGTAGGTGTGTGTATGTGTGTAAGTGTGTAGGTGTGTGTAGGTGTGTGTATGTGCGTGTGTAGGTGTGTGTATGTGTGTGTAGGTGTGTGTAGGTGTATGTGTGTGTAAGTGTGTGTGTATGTGTGTGTGTAGGTGTATGTATGTGTGTGTGTGTAGGTGTGTGTATGTGTCTATGTGTGTGTGTAAGTGTGTGTGTATGTGCGTGTGTAAACTAATCCCTGCGACAGGTGTTGTGTGCTCCGTGCGTGCGTCTGTGTGCATTATTAATGTGCGTGTGTGTGTGTGTGTATGTGCCTGTGTGTGTGTGTGCCTGTGTGTGTGTGTAGCAGGCAGAGCCAGGAGATTGAATCTTCACCCTCGGGGCTCCTCCAGAAACAACGAAAAGCCACTTCGTGTGGCCACGTGGAATGTTCGAACGCTCACTGCGGAGGAGAGGCTGCCACTCCTCTGTCGGGAGCTGGACCGGTACCGCCTGGAGCTCTGCGGTATTCAGAAGGTCCGGTGGACCGGTTCTGGCTCCTGCCACCATGAGGGGTGGACAGTCCTCTACTCGGGGCAGGAGACTGCCAAACAACAGGGAGTGGCTCTTCTTCTGAACAAAAGAATGAAGGGGGCGTGGGAGCGTGGCGGTGAGGTGTGGGAAGCTGTAAGCCCCAGGCTATTTTGGGCTCGCCTTCCCATCAACCAGAGGCGAGGAGTGGTGGTCGTGGTTACTTATGCCCCCACCGAAGACGAACATCCGTGGAGGGATGCAGGCAAAGCCGATGAGTCAGATGCCTTCTATGACCGCCTGTCACAGGTGCTGGCTAAAGTGGCCACTCGGGACAGAGTCATCCTGTTGGGTGACTTCAATGCCCGAGTTGGTCATGATGCTGGCACCTGGGCTGGAGTGATTGGAAGGTATGGGCCAGATCAGCTCAATAACAACGGTAGGAGGCTGCTAGATTTCTGTGCAGCCCATGGACTTGTAATTACCAACACGCTCTTCCGGCATCGGCGCATCCACACAACATCATGGATGTGTAGTGGTGGTATTGACGTGCGCCGACTGTGACAGTGATGGATCACGGGGCGGCGCGGAGTGAGTGGTGAGGCACGATGAGATGTGGGAAAAGAGGATCGTAGCCAGCGCCCGGCGATTGGTCGAATAAGTGGGTGCTCGCAGCGACGTCCGCAGGTGGGGTATAAAGGGGGACGCGCGAGAGCACTCGGGGAGAGTTACCCAGTTGAAGACCCGAAGACGGAGCTGAAGACTTAGTCGCCGAGTAGCTAAGTGGATGTTGGTCATCCGAGTAGCTCAGTGGCGTTAGTCGCCGAGTAGCTAAGTGGATGTTGGTCATCCGAGTAGCTCAGTGGCGTTAGTCGCCGAGTAGCTAAGTGGATGTTGGTCATCCGAGTAGCTCAGTGGCGTTAGTCGCCAAGTAGCTAAGTGGATGTTGGTCATCCGAGTAGCTCAGTGGCGTTAGTCGCCGAGTAGCTAAGTGGATGTTGGTCATCCGAGTAGCCCAGTGGCGTTAGTCGCCAAGTAGCTAAGTGGGTGTTTGTCACCCGAGTACTAAGTGGATGTTGGTCATCCGAGTAGCCCAGTGGCCAAGTAGCTAAGTGGGTGTTTGTCACCCGAGATACAAAGTAGGTGTTAGTCACCTGTAACCAAGTTTGATAAAATAAAGAGTGTGTTACCCGTGAAGTCGTCTCCCGCCGAGTTACTACATTACAGATGCATGCCGGGTCCAAGCAAGAACATCTGCTGGACTACGTAGTGACGGACCAGCGGATGCGAGCCCATGTCCTTGACACCAGGACCTACCGTGGAGCTGATCTGACCTCTTGACCATCGACTAGTCATCTGTAAGATGCGCCTGCCATTCTTCCACTCCGGTGGTGGGTGTACACCCAGGACCCCATTCAAACCCAAAGTGGCCTGGTCTAAGTTAGCTGATGAAAGTTGCAAGCGAGAATTTCATCATCGCTTGCAGCTGGGGTTGGCATCGTCCCCCACTCCTCCAGATTTCGAGGGTAAATGGGGGAGATGGTTTAAGACGGTGACTCATGCAGCTGCAATGGCTGCTTTGGGTACACGGTTCCAGACCTCCCCAGAGACCCTGGCTGACGGAGGAGGTGTTCAGGATAGTTGAGAAAAAGCGACAGGCCCACTCTCATCGGCTACAGCATCCCACGTCAGAGAATGAGGAGGTTTACCGCAGCCTTCGCTCGGAGGTTCCGAGAGCCGTGAGGCGCTGTAAGGATGGGTGCTGGTCGCGGGTTGCTGAGAGGAGATGGAGTCTGTCTCAGTGGCCCGCGATCACAGATCGATATTTAACTCCATCAAAAAAGTAACCTGCAGCGCCACACCTATTACCATCATTAGAGGAAAAACGGTAATCCAATCTCCGACCCCCAGGAACAGGTTTGCAGATTTGCTGAGCATTTCTGTGAGGTGCTGGGGGAGGGAAAATCTCTCAGCCAGGAAAACATCATGGCACAAAGTGGGGATGACCCTGCTGAGGCTGTGGTGCCTTAAATATTGGAGGAAGAAGTCACCCCCTGTGAGTGGCTGGCTGAGGTGCCATCTGTTGAGGAAGTACTGAAGGCGATCCGGAGTCTGAGACCAGGAAAGGCACCGGGCAGAGATGATCTCCCAAGCGAAATGCTGAGGGAGGGTGGCGTTTGTGCACAGACTGCCCTATATGACATCATAACAACAGTCTGGACCACTGGACGGGTTCCGCAGGATTGGAAGGATGCCCTGGTGGTCCTCCTCTTTAAGAAGGGGGACCGCACAGACTGTAACAACTACAGGGGCATCTCACTCCTCAGTGTGCCGGGTAAGGTCCTGGCAAGGATTATTCAACATCGCCTTGCTAGGCACGCTGAGGGGAGGCTTGCGGAGCCCCAATGTGGTTTCAGGAAAGGGCGGTCCTGCACAGATGCCAGCAGAGGTGTAGGGAATTCCAACAAGACCTATATCTCTGCTTCATTGACCTGGTCAAGGCTTATGATACCATCAGTAGGCCTGGGCTCTGGGTTGTTCTTCGTGCTTTCGGAGTCCCTGACCCTCTGCTCACGATCATTAAGGACCTTCATGATGGTGAGCGGGCCCGGGTAAAACTACGTGGCCGGGAGTCGGAGCCATTCCCTGTACACCTTGGGGTGCGACAGGGATGTCCTCTGGCTCCCACATTATTTTACATCTATTTCGACCGCGTAGTTCGTGAAGCCTTCAATAGCTGTACCGGGGGAATTTCCATCTGGTACAGATACAATGGGAGGCTGATCGATGCCCGGGTGCGGTCAAGGGATGGCTCCCTATTGGTCAACCACGTTATGTATGCCGATGATCTGGTAATAGCTGCTCAATCAGAAGAGGAGTTGGAGACGCTGCTGCTGAATCTGGAGTGTGCCACTAAGAGGTGGGGCCTTACCATCAGCCCCACCAAAACTAAGCTCCTGCCTGGGTATTTTGTACCATCGGACACTCCACCCCCACAACTCCCAATCGGTGATGGGGCAGTTGTGGAGAGAGTGGAGAGTTTCCCATACCTGGGCAGTGTGCTCATGACCAGCTCCGGTTTAATAGCAGAGGTCTCACTCAGAATCAGTCGAGCGGCTATATCTTTTCATCGGTTGCGTAACGCTGTGTGGAAGCTACCTGGTCTGTCGCTCCGCACGAAGCTTCAGGTCTTCTCGGCCACGGTCATTCCCTCCCTTCTCTACGCTTGCGAAACGTGGACCCCCCTAATGGAGCATCTTCCCCGGTTGGAATCATTTAGGCTGGCCTGCCTACGATCCATCCTGGGTTTAACCTGCAGGCTGGATTGTGTGAGGAGCTCACAAATCCTTGAAAGATCTGGGCAAAGTCCCATCGGTGAGCTCCTCCGGCAGACAAGGCTGCGTTGGCTGGGTCATGTAGCCCGCATGCCCAGCCACCGCATGCCTCAACAGCTTTTGTTCGGCCGGATCGAGGGGGCTAAACGGGCGCGGCACGGGCTAGAGAAGAGATGGAGTGACGTGGTACAGGAGGACGTGGAGCTGAGTGGACTTGCCGATGACTGGTACCAGCGGTGTCAAGATCGGCCTCAGTGGAGGAGGCTCGTGAAGGACGCTACTTGGGCAGTTGGAGGCAGTCGCCCTCCAACAACAACGGAGGGCGGAGGAGCGACGCTCACAACAACGAGCGGAGCGCCGGGTGGCTAAAGCACAGCAAGGCGGTTGTTGTTGTGTAGGTGTGTGTGTAGGTGTGTGTGTGTGAGTGTGTATGTGTAGGTGCGTGTGAGTGTGTGTGTATGTGTGTGTGTATGTGTGTGTGTAGGTGTGTGTAAATGTGTAGGTGTGTGTGTTGTGTTGTTTGTTGTGTTGTGTGTGTAGGTGTGTGTATGTGCGTGTGTGTGTGTGTGTGAGTGTAAGTGTGTGTGTGTATGTGTCGGTGTGTGTGTTATGTTGTTTTCTGTGGTGTGTGTAGGTGTGTGTATGTGCGTGTGTATGTGTGTGTATGTGTGTGTGAGTGTAAGTGTGTGTGTGTAAGTGTGTGTGCATGTGTAGGTTTGTGTGTTGTTTGCTGTGTTGTGTGTAGGTGTGTGTATGTGCGTGTGTGTAAGTGTGTAGGTGTGTGTATGTAAGTGTGTGTGTGTAAGTGTGTGTGCATGTGTAGGTTTGTGTGTTGTTTGCTGTGTTGTGTGTAGGTGTGTGTATGTGCGTGTGTGTAAGTGTGTAGGTGTGTGTATGTAAGTGTGTGTGTGTAAGTGTGTGTGCATGTGTAGGTTTGTGTGTTGTTTGCTGTGTTGTGTGTAGGTGTGTGTATGTGCGTGTGTGTAAGTGTGTAGGTGTGTGTATGTGCGTGTGAGTGTGTGTATGTGTAGGTGTGTGTGTTGTTTGCTGTGTTGTGTGTGTAAGTGTGTAAGTGTGTAAGTGTGTAGGTGTGTGTGTATGTATGTGTAAGTGTGTGTGTAAGTGTGTATGTGTGTTGTTTGCTGTGTTGTGTGTGTATGTGTGTGTGTGTAGGTGTGTCTATGTGTAGGTGTGTAGGTGTGTGTGTGTGTATGTGTGTGTATGTGTGTGTGTAAGTGTGTGTAAGTGTGTGTAAGTGTGTATGTAAGTGTCTGTAAGTGTGTGTAGGTGTGTCTATGTGTGTGTGTAAGTGTGTGTGTAAGTGTGTATGTGTGTAAGTGTGTGTGTGTGTGTAAGATTGTGTGTGTATGTGTGTGTGTAGGTGTGTCTATGTGTGTGTGTAGGTGTGTGTGTTGTTTGCTGTGTTGTGTGTAGGTGTGTGTGTAAGTGTGTATGTGTGTGTAAGTGTGTAGGTGTGTGTGTAGGTGTGTGTGTAAGTGTGTAGGTGTGTGTGTGTGTATGTGTGTGTGTAAGTGTGTAGGTGTGTGTGTGTGTAGGTGTGTGTATGTGTGTGTGTATGTGTCTATGTGTGTGTGTAAGTGTGTGTGTATGTGCGTGTGTGTTAACTAATCCCTGCGACAGGTGTTGTGTGCTCCGTGCGTGCGTCTGTGTGCATTATTAATGTGCGTGTAGGTGTGTGTATGTGTAAGTGTGTATGTGTGTAAGTGCCTGTAAGTGTGTGTAGGTGTGTCTATGTGTGTGTGTAAGTGTGTGTAAGTGTGTAGGTGTGTGTGTATGTGAGTGTGTATGTGTAAGTGTGTGTGTATGTGTGTGTATGTGAGTGCGTGTGAGTGTGTGTATGTAGATGTGTGTATGTGTGTTTGTGCGTATGTGTGTGTGTGTGCGTGTGTGTGTAGGTGTGCGTGTGTGTGTAGGTGTGTGTGTACCTGTGTGTAGGTGTATGTGTGTGTGTGTGTGAGTGCGTGTGTAGGTGTGTGTATGTATGTGTAGGTGTGTGTGCGTGTGTGTGTAGGTGTGCGTGTGTGTGTAGGTGTGTGTGTACCTGTGTGTAGGTGTATGTGTGTGTGTGTGTGTGTGAGTGCGTGTGTAGGTGTGTGTATGTATGTGTAGGTGTGTGTGCGTGTGTGTGTAGGTGTGCGTGTGTGTGTAGGTGTGTGTGTACCTGTGTGTAGGTGTATGTGTGTGTGTGTGAGTGCGTGTGTAGGTGTGTGTATGTGTGTGTAGGTGTGTGTACGTGTGTCTGTGTCTGTGTTCAGGTGTCTGTATGTATGTGCATGTACGTGTGTGTCTGTGTGTGCATGAGAGCGTGTGTGTGTGTCTGAGTGTGTGAGAGCGTGTGTAGGTGTGTGTGTCTGCGTGTAACAGTGTGTGGTGTGTGTCTGTGTGTGTGTCTGAGTGTAAGAGTGTTTGGTGTGTGGCTCAGCGTGTCTGTGTATGTCTGTGTGTGTCTGTGTGTGTGCGTGTCTGTGTGTGTGTCTGTGTGTGTCTGTGTGTGTGTCTGTGTGTGTCTGTGTGGGTGTCTGTGTGTGTCTGTGTGGGTGTCTGTGTGGGTGTCTGTGTGTATCTGTGTGTCTGTATGTGTGTCTTTGTGTGTGTCTGTGTGTCTGTATGTCTGTATGTGTGTGTCTTTGTGTGTGTCTGTGTGTGTCTTTGTGTGTGTCTGTGTGTGTGTCTGTGTGTCTGTGTGTGTGTATGTGTGTATGTGTGTCTCTGTGTGTGTGTGTCTGTGTGTGTGTCTCTGTGTGTCTGTGTCTGTGTGTGTGTATTTGTGTGTCTGTGTGTGTGTCTGTGTGTGTCTGTGTGTGTCTGTGTCTGTATGTGTGTGTCTTTGTGTGTGTCTGTGTGTCTGTATGTGTGTCTCTGTGTGTGTGTGTCTGTGTGTGTGTCTCTGTGTCTCTGTGTGTCTGTGTGTGTGTGTATCTGTGTGTGTCTGTGTGTGTGTCTGTGTGTATCTGTCTGTATGTGTGTGTCTGTATGTGTGTCTGTGTGTCTGTATGTGTGTCTGTGTGTGTGTCTGTGTGTATCTGTCTGTATGTGTGTGTCTGTATGTGTGTCTGTGTGTCTGTATGTGTGTCTGTGTGTGTGTCTGTGTGTATCTGTCTGTATGTGTGTGTCTGTATGTGTGTCTCTGTGTGTGTGTGTCTGTGTGTCTGTGTGTGTGTGTGTATCTGTGTGTGTCTGTGTGTGTGTCTGTGTGTGTCTGTGTGTGTGTCTGTGTGTCTGTATGTGTGTCTGTGTGTCTGTATGTGTGTCTGTGTGTGTGTCTGTGTGTGTGTCTCTGTGTCTCTGTGTGTCTGTGTGTGTGTGTGTATCTGTGTGTGTCTGTGTGTGTGTCTGTGTGTGTCTGTGTGTCTGTGTGTCTGTATGTGTGTCTGTGTGTCTGTATGTGTGTCTGTGTGTGTGTCTGTGTGTGTGTCTCTGTGTCTCTGTGTGTCTGTGTGTGTGTGTGTATCTGTGTGTGTCTGTGTGTGTGTCTGTGTGTGTCTGTGTGTGTCTGTGTGTCTGTATGTGTGTCTGTGTGTCTGTATGTGTGTCTGTGTGTGTGTCTGTGTGTGTGCGACCCGGGTTCGATTCCCGCTCACAGCCACCAACACCACCAGTGACGATTATCTGAACCGGTCCTGGGCCTCCCCTAGGTCGACTCAGCCTCAAATGAGTACCTGGTTTAGCCGTGATGTTGGTGGTGTAGTGAACATCGCTAGCACTGGGGAGACAAAGGCAGCCGGGCGTGGTGCTGGCCACCCACCCCCTCTGTGTGCCAGAGGCTACCTGGGGGAGCTTTGTCTGTATGTAGCAGCACTTGCCCCTACAGCCCTGCTAGAGGCTACCTAGGGGAGCTTTATCTGTGAGGCAGCACTTGCCCCTACAGCCCTGCTAGAGGCTACCTGGGGGAGCTTTGTCTGTGTGTAGCAGCACTTGCCCCTACAGCCCTGCCAGAGGCTACCTGGGGGAGCTTTGTCTGTGTGTAGCAGCACTTGCCCCTACAGCCCTGCTAGAGGCTACCTAGGGGAGCTTTATCTGTGTGTAGGAGCACTTGCCCCTACAGCCCTGCTAGAGGCTACCTGGGGGAGCTTTGTCTGTGTGTAGCAGCACTTGCCCCTACAGCCCTGCCAGAGGCTGCCTGGGGGAGCTTTGTCTGTGTGTAGCAGCACTTGCCCCTACAGCCCTGCCAGAGGCTGCCTGGGGGAGCTTTGTCTGTGTGTAGCAGCACTTGCCCCTACAGCTCTGCTAGATGCTACCTGGGGGAGCTTTGTCTGTGTGTAGCAGCACTTGCCCCTACAGCCCTGCCAGAGGCTGCCTGGGGGAGCTTTGTCTGTGTGTAGCAGCACTTGCCCCTGCAGCCCTGCTAGAGGCTACCTGGGGGAGCTTTGTCTGTGTGTAGCAGCACTTGCCCCTACAGCTCTGCTAGATGCTACCTGGGGGAGCTTTGTCTGTGTGGGTGAGTGGGTCGGTGATTGGGTGAGTGGTTGAGTGAGTAGGTGAGTTGGTGAGTTGGTGAGTGAAGTGGGTCAGTAGGTGAATGAGTGAGTGGGTGAGTGGTTGAGTGGATGAATGATTGAGTGGGTAGGTGAGTAGGTGAGTGGGTGAGTGGGTGAGTGAGTGGGTGAGTGGTTGAGTGGATGAATGATTGAGTGGGTAGGTGAGTGGGTGAGTGGGTGAGTGAGTGGGTGAGTGGTTGAGTGGATGAATGATTGAGTGGGTAGGTGAGTGGGTGAGTGAGTGGGTGAGTGGTTGAGTGGATGAATGATTGAGTGGGTAGGTGAGTGGGTGATTGAGTGGGTGGGTAGGTGAGTGGGTGATTGAGTGGGTGGGTAGGTGAGTGGGTGATTGAGTGGGTGGGTAGGTGAGTGGGTGAGTGGTTGAGTGAGTAGGTGAGTTGGTGAGTGAAGTGGGTCAGTAGGTGAATGAGTGAGTGGGTGAGTGGTTGATTGAGTGGATGAATGATTGAGTGGGTAGGTGAGTGGGTGATTGAGTGGGTGGGTAGGTGAGTGGGTGATTGAGTGGGTGGGTAGGTGAGTGGGTGATTGAGTGGGTGGGTAGGTGAGTGGGTGATCAGGTGAGCGGGTGGGTAGGTGAGTGGGTGGGTAGGTGAGTAGGTGATTGAGATGGGTAGGTGAGTGAGTGGGTAGGTGAGTGGTTAGGTGAGTGAGTAGGTGAGTGGGTGGGTAGGTGAGTAGGTAGGTGAGTGGATAGGTAGGTGAGTGGGTAGGTGAGTGGGTCAGTGGATAGGTAGGTGAAGGTGAAAGGGTAGGTGAGTGAGTGGGTAGGTGAGTGGGTGGATAAGTGGGTGAGTGGGTAGGTGAGTGGGTGGGTAGGTAAGCGAGTGGGTAGGTGAGTGGGTAGGTGAGCGAGTGGGTAGGTGAGTGGGTGGGTAGGTGAGTGAGTGGGTCAGTGGGTGAATGAGTGGGTGAGTGGTTGGTTGAGCGGGTGAATGTTTGAGTGGGTGGGTAGGTGAGTGGGTAGGTGAGTGAGTGGGTGGGTAGGTGAGTGGGTTAATGATTGAGTGGATGATTGAGTGGGTCGGTGGGTGAGTGGATGGGTAGATGAGTGGGTGGGTAGGTGAGTGGGTAGGTGAGTGGATAGGTAGGTGAGTGGGTGGGTAGGTGAGTGGGTGGGTAGGTGAGTGGGTAGGTCAGTGGGTGGGTAGGTGAGTGAGTGGATAGGTAGGTGAGTGGGTGGGTAGGTGAGTGGGTGGGTAGGTGAGTGGGTAGGTCAGTGGGTGGGTAGGTGAGTGAGTGGATAGGTAGGTGAGTGGGTGGGTAGGTGAGTGGGTGGGTAGGTGAGTGGGTAGGTCAGTGGGTGGGTAGGTGAGTGGATAGGTAGGTGAGTGGGTGGGTAGGTGAGTGGGTGGGTAGGTGAGTGGGTAGGTCAGTGGGTGGGTAGGTGAGTGGGTAGGTGAGTGGATAGGTAGGTGAGTGGGTGGGTAGGTGAGTGGGTAGGTCAGTGGGTGGGAAGGTGAGTGGGTAGCTGAGTAGGTGAGTGGGTGGGTAGGTGAGTGGGTAGCTGAGTAGGTGAGTGGGTGAGTGGGTAGGTGAGTGGGTGGGTGGGTAGGTGAGTGGGTAGGTGAGTGGGTGGGTAGGTGAGTGGGTAGGTGAGTGAGTGGATAGGTAGGTGAGTGGGTGGGTAGGTGAGTGGGTGGGTAGGTGAGTGGGTGGGTAGGTGAGTGGGTAGCTGAGTAGGTGAGTGGGTAGGTGAGCGAGTGGATAGGTAGGTGAGTGGGTGGGTAGGTGATTGGGTAGGTGAGTGGGTAGGTGAGTGGGTAGCTGAGTAGGTGAGTGGGTGAGTGGGTAGGTGAGTGGGTGGGTGAGTGGGTAGGTGATTGAGATGGGTAGGTGAGTGGGTGGGTGAGTGGGTGGGTGAGTGGGTAGGTAGATTCCCGTGTGTAGAAAGGCTGCCGCTCCTCTGTCCGGAGTCAGACGGGTACCGTTGACCATTTGGAGAAGTCACGGGGCAGCTTCCACGGATTTCTAACCGCGATAGGGTCACCAGGAGTGGTGGTGGTGGTTGTTGTGGTGATGTTGGTGGTGGTGGTGATGGTGGTGGTGGTGATGGTGGTGGTGGTGATGGTGGTGATGGTGGTGATGGTGGTGATGGTGGTGGTGGTGATGGTGGTGGTGATGGTGGTGATGGTTGTGGTGATGTTGGTGGTGGTGGTGATGGTGGTGGTGGTGATGGTGGTGATGGTGGTGGTGATGTTGGTGGTGGTGATGGTGGTGATGTTGGTGATGGTTGTTGTGGTGATGTTGGTGGTGGTGGTGATGGTGGTGGTGGTGATGGTGGTGATGGTGGTGATGGTGGTGATGTTGGTGGTGGTGATGGTGGTGGTGGTGATGGTGGTGATGGTTGTGGTGATGTTGGTGGTGGTGATGGTGGTGATGTTGGTGATGGTTGTGGTGGTGATGTTGGTGGTGGTGATGTTGGTGATGGTTGTGGTGGTGATGTTGGTGGTGGTGATGGTGGTGATGTTGGTGGTGGTGGTGATGTTGGTGGTGGTGATGGTGGCGATGGTTGTGGTGGTGATGTTGGTGGTGGTGATGGTGGTTATGGTTGTGGTGGTGATGTTGGTGGTGGTGATGTTGGTGGTGGTGATGTTGGTGGTGGTGATGTTGGTGGTGGTGATGTTGGTGGTGGTGGTGATGGTTGTGGTGGTTGTGGTGGTGATGTTGGTGGTGGTGATGGTGGTGATGTTGGTGGTGGTGGTGATGTTGGTGGTGGTGATGGTGGTGATGGTTGTGGAGGTGGTGATGTTGATTAATACGAGACACGACATCTTAAATACAACCAACTTTATTTAAAGAGCCAATGCAGATGGTGATGCAGATGATACTACTGATGATGATACTGCTGATGATGATGATACTGCTGATGATGATGCTGCTGATGATGATGCTGCTGCTGAATATATCTGTCTATAGTACAAGCTTTGCACACACCCCACACACCCCACACACACACCCCACACACCCCACACACACACACCACACACCCCACACACACACACCACACACACTACACACACACACCACACACACACTACACACACACACACAGCACACACACACCACACACAGCACACACACACACCACACACACACACCCCACACACCCCACACACACACACCACACACACTACACACACACACCACACACACACTACACACACACACAGCACACACACCGCACACACAGCACACACACACACCACACACACACACCCCACACACCCCACACACACACACCACACACACTACACACACACACCACACACACACTACACACACACACACCCCACACACACACCCCACACACCCCACACACACACACCACACACACTACACACACACACCACACACACACTACACACACACACAGCACACACACCGCACACACAGCACACACACACCACACACACACCACACCACACACACTACACACACACACCACACACACACTACACACACACACAGCACACACACCGCACACACAGCACACACACACACCACACACACACCACACCACACACACTACACACACCACACACACACACCCCACACACACACCCCACACACCCCACACACACACCACACACAGCACACACACCCCACACACCCCACACACAGCACACACACCACACCACACAGACACCACACCACACACACTACACACACCACACACACACACCCCACACACACACACCACACACACTACACACACACACCCCACACACACTACACACACAGACACACACAGCACACACACACCACACCACACACACTACACACACCACACACACACACACACCCCACACCACACACACTACACACACCACACACACACACCCCACACACACACACCACACACACTACACACACCACACACACACACCCCACAGACACCACACACCCCACACACACACCACACACACCCCACACACACACCACACACACCCCACACACACACCACACACACACTACACACACACACCCCACACACACCACACACACACCACACACACACCACACACACACACACCACACACACACCACACACACACTACACACACACACCCCACACACACCACACACACCACACACACACCACACACACACCACACACACAACACACACACCACACACACAACACACACACACCACACACACACCACACACACACACCACACACACACACCACACACACACACCACACACACACACACCACACACACACACCACACACACACACACCACACACACACACCACACACACACACCACACACACACACCACACACACACCCCACACACACAGCACACACACACACCACCCACCACACACCCACCACACACACCCCACACACACCACCCACCACACACACACCACACACACACCACACACACAGCACACACACACAACACACACTACACACACACACACCCCACACACACAGCACACACACACAACACCCACCACACACACACCCCACACACACCCCACACACACAGCACACACACACACACCCCACACACACCCCACACACACAGCACCCACACACACACACACAGCACACACACACACACACAATGGTAACCACGGTAACAAGGTGGAGGTTACCACTGTTACCCCTACGGGGTCACAATGGTAACCATGGTAACAACGTGATGGTTACTCGGTCGCTGAGTTACTAAAGGGCATTTTTGGGGTGTCGCTGGGGGTAGTTGTGGTGGTGGTAGTTGTGGTGGTAGTTGTTGTGGTGGTAGTTGTGGTGGTAGTTGTTGTGGTGGTAGTTGTGGTGGTAGTTGTGGTGGTGGTAGTTGTGGTGGTAGTTGTTGTGGTGGTAGTTGTGGTGGTAGTTGTGGTGGTGGTAGTTGTGGTGGTAGTTGTTGTGGTGGTAGTTGTGGTGGTAGTTGTGGTGGTAGTTGTGGTGGTAGTTGTTGTGGTGGTAGTTGTGGTGGTGGTAGTTGTGGTGGTAGTTGTTGTGGTGGTAGTTGTTGTGGTGGTAGTTGTGGTGGTAGTTGTGGTGGTGGTAGTTGTGGTGGTAGTTGTTGTGGTGGTAGTTGTGGTGGTAGTTGTGGTGGTGGTAGTTGTGGTGGTAGTTGTTGTGGTGGTAGTTGTGGTGGTAGTTGTGGTGGTGGTAGTTGTGGTGGTAGTTGTTGTGGTGGTAGTTGTGGTGGTAGTTGTGGTGGTGGTAGTTGTGGTGGTAGTTGTGGTGGTAGTTGTGGTGGTGGTAGTTGTGGTGGTAGTTGTTGTGGTAGTTGTGGTGGTAGTTGTGGTGGTGGTAGTTGTGGTGGTAGTTGTTGTGGTGGTGGTAGTTGTGGTGGTAGTTGTGGTGGTAGTTGTGGTGGTGGTAGTTGTGGTGGTGGTAGTTGTGGTGGTAGTTGTGGTGGTAGTTGTGGTGGTAGTTGTGGTGGTGGTAGTTGTGGTGGTAGTTGTTGTGGTGGTGGTAGTTGTGGTGGTAGTTGTGGTGGTAGTTGTGGTGGTGGTAGTTGTGGTGGTAGTTGTTGTGGTGGTGGTAGTTGTGGTGGTGGTAGTTGTGGTGGTAGTTGTTGTGGTGGTGGTAGTTGTGGTGGTGGTAGTTGTGGTGGTAGTTGTGGTGGTAGTTGTGGTGGTAGTTGTTGTGGTGGTGGTAGTTGTGGTGGTAGTTGTTGTGGTGGTAGTTGTGGTGGTAGTTGTGGTGGTAGTTGTGGTGGTAGTTGTTGTGGTGGTAGTTGTTGTGGTGGTAGTTGTGGTGGTAGTTGTGGTGGTGGTAGTTGTGGTGGTAGTTGTTGTGGTGGTGGTAGTTGTGGTGGTGGTAGTTGTGGTGGTAGTTGTGGTGGTGGTAGTTGTGGTGGTAGTTGTGGTGGTAGTTGTGGTGGTGGTAGTTGTGGTGGTAGTTGTTGTGGTGGTAGTTGTGGTGGTAGTTGTGGTGGTGGTAGTTGTGGTGGTAGTTGTTGTGGTGGTGGTAGTTGTGGTGGTGGTAGTTGTGGTGGTAGTTGTTGTGGTGGTGGTAGTTGTGGTGGTGGTAGTTGTGGTGGTAGTTGTTGTGGTGGTGGTAGTTGTGGTGGTAGTTGTTGTGGTGGTAGTTGTGGTGGTGGTAGTTGTTGTGGTGGTGGTAGTTGTGGTAGTTGTTGTGGTAGCTGTGGTGGTTGTGGATGAGTAGGAGGAGTAGGATTATGTGATCGTCACACATTGAAACTCTCCCCACATCCGCAGTAGTTGTGGTAGTTGTGGTGGTGGTAGTTGTGGTAGTTGTTGTGGTAGTTGTTGTGGTAGTTGTGGTAGTTGTTGTGGTAGTTGTTGTGGTAGTTGTTGTGGTAGTTGTGGTAGTTGTTGTGGTAGTTGTGGTGGTTGTGGATGAGTAGGAGGAGTACGATTATGTGATCGTCACACATTGAAACTCTCCCCACATCCGCACGTGCCGCGCACGTTCGGGTTGTTGAACACGAACTCGGAGCCCAGGCGGCTCTCGGCATAGTCCATCTCGGAGCCCAGCAGCGACAGCTGCGCCTTCTGGTCCACGTACACGCGCACACCTGCGACACAGACACGTTCCCACGACGTTCGCGACCAAAATGCGACGTTCGCGACCGAAATGCGACGTTCGCGACCGAAATGCGACGTTCGCGACCGAAATGCGACGTTCGCGACTTTCGCACGACATTCGCGACCTCCACGCGACTTTTACACGACAGTCGCAAGGGAGTGAGTGAGTGGGTGAGTGGGTGGGTGAGTGGGTAGGTGGGTGAGTGGGTGAGTGGGTGAGTGGGTGAGTGAGTGGGTGAGTGGGTGAGTGGGTGAGTGAGTGGGTGAGTGGGTGGGTGAGTGGGTGAGTGGGTGAGTGAGTGGGTGAGCGGGTAGGTGGGTGAGTGGGTGAGTGAGTGGGTAGGTGGGTGAGTGGGTGAGTGAGTGGGTGAGTGGGTAGGTGGGTGAGTGGGTGAGTGGGTGAGTGAGTGGGTGAGTGAGTGAGTGAGTGACTGAGTGAGTGACTGAGTGAGTGACTGAGTGAGTGACTGAGTGACTGAGTGACTGACTGAGTGACTGACTGAGTGACTGAGTGAGTGACTGAATGACTGAGTGACTGAGTGAGTGAGTGACTGAGTGACTGAGTGAGTGAGTGACTAACTGACTGAGTGAGTGACTGAGTGAGTGACTGAGTGAGTGACTGAGTGAGTGACTGAGTGAGTGACTGAATGACTGAGTGACTGAGTGAGTGAGTGACTAACTGACTGAGTGAGTGACTGAGTGAGTGACTGAGTGAGTGACTGAGTGAGTGACTGAGTGAGTGACTGAATGACTGAGTGACTGAGTGAGTGACTAACTGACTGAGTGAGTGACTGAGTGAGTGACTGAGTGAGTGACTGAGTGAGTGACTGAGTGAGTGACTGAATGACTGAGTGACTGAGTGAGTGAGTGACTAACTGACTGAGTGAGTGACTGAGTGAGTGACTGAGTGAGTGACTGAGTGAGTGACTGAGTGAGTGACTGAATGACTGAGTGACTGAGTGAGTGAGTGACTAACTGACTGAGTGAGTGACTGAGTGAGTGACTGAGTGAGTGACTGAATGACTGAGTGACTGAGTGAGTGAGTGACTAACTGACTGAGTGAGTGACTGAGTGAGTGACTGAGTGAGTGACTGAGTGAGTGACTGAATGACTGAGTGACTGAGTGAGTGACTGAATGACTGAGTGACTGAGTGAGTGAGTGACTGAGTGACTGAATGACTGAGTGACTGAGTGACTGAGTGAGTGAGTGACTGAGTGACTGAGTGAGTGACTGAGTGAGTGACTGAATGACTGAGTGACTGAGTGAGTGACTGAATGACTGAGTGACTGAGTGAGTGAGTGACTGAGTGAGTGACTGAATGACTGAGTGACTGAGTGAGTGAGTAACTAACTGACTGAGTGACTGAGTGAGTGAGTGACTGAGTGAATGACTGAGTGAGTGACTGAGTGAGTGACTGACTGAGTGACTGAGTGAGTGAGTGACTAACTGACTGAGTGAGTGACTGAGTGAGTGACTGAGTGAGTGACTGAGTGAGTGACTGAGTGAGTGACTGAATGACTGAGTGACTGAGTGAGTGACTGAGTGAGTGACTGAGTGAGTGACTGAATGACTGAGTGACTGAGTGAGTGACTGAGTGAGTGAGTGACTGAGTGAGTGACTGAGTGAGTGACTGACTGAGTGACTGAGTGAGTGACTGAGTGAGTGACTAACTGACTGAGTGACTGAGTGAGTGAGTGACTGAGTGAGTGACTGAGTGAGTGACTGAGTGAGTGACTGACTGAGTGACTGAGTGAGTGACTGAGTGAGTGACTAACTGACTGAGTGACTGAGTGAGTGAGTGACTGAGTGAGTGACTGAGTGAGTGACTGAGTGAGTGACTGACTGAGTGACTGAGTGAGTGAGTGACTAACTGACTGACTGAGTGACTGAGTGAGTGACTGAGTGAGTGAGTCACCATCCTGTGTGACCTCTTCATCAAGGTGACCAGCACACGTCGCATACTCCAGCGTGAGTGAGTGAGTGACTGACTGAGTGACTAACTGACTGAGTGACTGAGTGAGTGAGTGAGTGACTGAGTGACTGAGTGAGTGAGTGAGTGACTGAGTGACTGAGTGAGTGTGAGTGAGTGACTGAGTGAGTGACTGAGTGAGTGACTGAGTGAGTGACTGAGTGAGTGACTGACTGAGTGACTGAGTGAGTGACTGAGTGACTGAGTGAGTGAGTGAGTGACTGAGTGACTGAGTGAGTGACTGAGTGAGTGAGTGACTGAGTGACTGAGTGAGTGACTGAGTGAGTGACTGAGTGACTGAGTGAGTGACTGAGTGAGTGACTGACTGAGGTGACTGAGTGAGTGACTGAGTGAGTGAGTGACTGAGTGAGTGACTGAGTGAGTGAGTGACTGAGTGAGTGACTGAGTGAGTGAGTGACTGAGTGAGTGAGTGACTGAGTGAGTGACTGAGTGACTGAGTGAGTGAGTAACTAACTGACTGAGTGACTGAGTGAGTGAGTGACTGAGTGAGTGACTGAGTGAGTGAGTCACCATCCTGTGTGACCTCTTCATCAAGGTGACCAGCACACGTCGCGTACTCCAGCGTGAGTGAGTGAGTGAGTGACTGAGTGACTGAGTGAGTGACTGAGTGACTGAGTGAGTGACTGAATGACTGAGTGACTGAGTGAGTGAGTCACCATCCTGTGCGACCTCTTCATCAAGGTGACCAGCACACGTAGCGTACTCCAGCGTGTACGAGAGACCGTTGCAGCCCCGGGTTCGGACTCCAACCTTGACCCCCAACTGTAAGTACACACACAGTACGTACAGTACACATACAGTACACATACAGTACATACAGTACACACACACAGTACACACACACAGTACACACACACAGCACACACACACACACAGTACACACACACACACAGTACACACACACACAGTACACACACACACACAGTACACACACACAGTACAACACACACACAGTACACACACACACACAGTACACACACACACAGTACACACACAGTACACACACACAGCACACACACACACACAGTACACACACACACAGTACACACACACACAGCACACACACACACAGTACACACACACACAGTACACACACACACAGTACACACACACACAGTACACACACAGTACACACACACACAGTACACACACACAGTACACACACACAGTACACACACACAGTACACACACAGTACACACACACACAGTACACACACACAGTACACACACACACAGTACACACACAGTACACACACACAGTACACACACACAGTACACACACACAGCACACACACACACACAGTACACACACACACAGTACACACACACACAGCACACACACACACACAGTACACACACACACAGTACACACACACACAGTACACACACACACAGTACACACACAGTACACACACACAGTACACACACACAGTACACACACACAGTACACACACACACAGTACACACACACAGTACACACACACAGTACACACACACAGTACACACACACAGCACACACACACACAGTACACACACACACAGTACACACACACACAGCACACACACACACACAGTACACACACACACAGTACACACACACACAGTACACACACAGTACACACACACAGTACACACACACAGTACACACACACACAGTACACACACACACAGTACACACACACACAGTACACACACACACAGTACACACACAGTACACACACACACAGTACACACACACAGTACACACACACAGTACACACACACAGTACACACACACAGCACACACACACACACAGTACACACACACAGTACACACACACACAGCACACACACACACACAGTACACACACAACACAGTACACACACACACAGTACACACACACACAGTACACACACAGTACACACACACAGTACACACACACAGTACACACACAGTACACACACACACAGTACACACACAGTACACACACAGTACACACACACAGTACACACACAGTAGACACAGTACACACACACACACAGTACACACACACACACACAGTACACACACAGTACACACACACACACACAGTACACACACACAACACACACAGTACACACACAGTACACACACACAGTACACACACACAGTAGACACAGTACACACACACACACACAGTACACACACACACACAGTACACACACACAGTACACACACGACACACAGTACACATACACACAGTACACACACAGTAGACACAGTACAACACACACAGTACACACACACACACAGTACACACACACACACACAGTACACATACACACAGTACACACACAGTAGACACAGTACACACACACAGTACACACACACACACACAGTACACACACACACAGTACACACACACACAGTACACACACACACAGTACACACACACACAGTACACACACACAGTACACACACACACAGTACACACACACACAGTACACACACACACAGTACACACACACACAGTACACACACACACAGTACACACACACACAGTACACACACACAGTACACACACACACAGTACACACACACAGTACACACACAGTACACACACACAGTACACACACACACACACAGTACACACACACACAGTACACACACACACACAGTACACACACACACAGTACACACACACAGTACACACACACACACACAGTTCACACACACAGTACACACACACACACACAGTACACACACACACACAGTACACACACACACACAGT
>NW_027620997.1:40000-63054 GCF_964198595.1 Lampetra fluviatilis
GGTGGTGGTGGTGGTGATGGTGGTGGTGGTGGTGTGGTGGTGATGGTGGTGGTGATGGTGGTGGTGATGGTGTGGGTGGGTGATGGTGTGGTGGTGGGGTGATGGGTGGGGGTGGGTGGTGGTGGTGAGGTGGTGGGGGTGATGGTGGGTGGTGGTGGTGATGGTGGTGATGGTGGTGGTGGTGTTGGTGGTGGTGGTGGTGTTGGTGGTAGTGATGGTGGTGGGTGATGGTGGTGGAGGTGATGGTGGTGGGTGGTGGGTGATGGTGGTGGGTGGTGGGTGGATGGTGGTGGTGGTGGGGTGGTGGGTGGTGTTGGTGGTGGAGGTGATGGTGGTGGTGGTGGTGATGGTGGTGGTGGTGGAGGGTGATGGTGGTGGTGGTGGTGGTGGAGGTGATGGTGGGGGGTGGGGGTGTGGTGGGTGGGAGGTGATGGTGGTGATGGGTGATGGTGGGGTGGGGTGGTGATGGTGGTGGTGATGGTGGTGGTGATGGTGGTGGAGGTGATGGTGGTGGTGGTGATGGTGGTGGTGGTGGAGGTGATGGTGGTGATGGGGGTGGGGGTGGGGGAGGAGAGAGAGAGACACGGGGGGAAAATTGGGAAATCAACATTCTGTGTTCCAACATCATCACAATCACCACCATCACCCCCCCCCCCCCCCGTGTCTCCCCGTGTCTCTCCCCCCCCCCCCCCGTGTCTCTCTCCCCCCCCCCCCCCCGTGTCTCTCTCCCCCCCCCCCCCCGTGTCTCCCCAGGTCTCTCTCCCCCCCCCCCCCCGTGTCTCCCCGTGTCCCCCCCCCCCCGTGTCTCTCCCCGTGTCTCCCCGTGTCTCTCTCCCCCCCCCCCGTGTCTCCCCGTGTCCCCCCCCCCGTGTCTCTCCCCGTGTCCTCCCCGTGTCTCTCCCCCCCCCCCCGTGTCTCCCCGTGTCTCTCCCCCCCCCCCCCGTGTCTCCCCGTGTCCCCCCCCCCCGTGTCTCCCCGTGTCTCTCTCCCCCCCCCCCCGTGTCTCCCCGTGTCCCCCCCCCCGTGTCCTCCCCGTGTCTCTCCCCCCCCCCCCCGTGTCTCCCCGTGTCCCCCCCCCCGTGTCTCCCCGTGTCTCTCTCCCCCCCCCCCGTGTCTCCCCGTGTCTCCTCCCCCCCCCCCCCCGTGTCTCCCCGTGTCCCCCCCCCCCCGTGTCTCTCCCCGTGTCTCCCCGTGTCTCTCCCCCCCCCCCCCCCGTGTCTCCCCGTGTCCCCCCCCCCCGTGTCTCTCCCCGTGTCTCCCCGTGTCTCTCTCCCCCCCCCCCCGTGTCTCCCCGTGCCCCCCCCCCGTGTCTCTCCCCGTGTCTCCCCGTGTCTCTCTCCCCCCCCCCCCCGTGTCTCCCCGTGCCCCCCCCCCCGTGTCTCCCCGTGTCTCTCCCCCCCCCCCCCCGTGTCTCCCCGTGTCCCCCCCCCCCGTGTCTCTCCCCCCCGTGTCTCCCCGTGTCCCCCCCCCCCGTGTCTCTCCCCGTGTCTCCCCGTGTCTCTCCCCCCCCCCCCGTGTCTCCCCGTGTCTCTCCCCCCCCCCCCGTGTCTCCCCGTGTCCCCCCCCCCCCCGTGTCTCTCCCCGTGTCTCCCCGTGTCTCTCTCCCCCCCCCCCCCGTGTCTCTCCCCGTGTCTCCCCGTGTCTCTCTCCCCCCCCCCCGTGTCTCCCCGTGTCCCCCCCCCGTGTCTCTCCCCGTGTCTCCCCGTGTCTCTCCCCCCCCCCCCGTATCTCCCCGTGTCTCTCCCCCCCCCCCCCGTGTCTCCCCGTGTCCCCCCCCCCCGTGTCTCTCCCCGTGTCTCCGTGTGTCTCCCCCCCCCCGTGTCTCCCCGTGTCTCTCCCCCCCCCCCCCCCCCGTGTCTCCCCGTGTCTCTCTCTCCGTGTCTCCGCGTGTCTCCCCCCCCCCCGTGTCTCTCCCCCCCCCCCGTGTCTCCCCGTGTCTCTCCCCCCCCCCCGTGTCTCTCTCCCCCCCCCCCCCGTGTCTCTCTCCCCCCCCCCCCCCCGTGTCTCCCCAGGTCTCTCTCCCCCCCCCCCCGTGTCTCCCCGTGTCCCCCCCCCCGTGTCTCTCCCCGTGTCTCCCCGTGTCTCTCTCCCCCCCCCCCGTGTCTCCCCGTGTCCCCCCCCCGTGTCTCTCCCCGTGTCTCCCCGTGTCTCTCCCCCCCCCCCCCGTGTCTCCCCGTGTCTCTCCCCCCCCCCCCGTGTCTCCCCGTGTCCCCCCCCCCGTGTCTCCCCGTGTCTCTCTCTCTCCCCCCCCCCGTGTCTCCCCGTGTCCCCCCCCCCGTGTCTCCCCGTGTCTCTCCCCCCCCCCCCCCGTGTCTCCCCGTGTCCCCCCCCCCGTGTCTCTCCCCGTGTCTCCCCGTGTCTCTCCCCCCCCCCCCCCGTGTCTCCCCGTGTCCCCCCCCCCGTGTCTCTCCCCGTGTCTCCCCGTGTCTCTCCCCCCCCCCCCCCGTGTCTCCCCGTGTCTCTCCCCCCCCCCCGTGTCTCCCCGTGTCCCCCCCCCCCCGTGTCTCTCCCCGTGTCTCCCCGTGTCTCTCTCCCCCCCCCCCCGTGTCTCTCCCCGTGTCTCCCCGTGTCTCTCTCCCCCCCCCCCGTGTCTCCCCGTGTCCCCCCCCCGTGTCTCTCCCCGTGTCTCCCCGTGTCTCTCCCCCCCCCCCGTATCTCCCCGTGTCTCTCCCCCCCCCCCCGTGTCTCCCCGTGTCCCCCCCCCCGTGTCTCCCCGTGTCTCTCCCCCCCCCCCCCCGTGTCTCCCCGTGTCCCCCCCCCCCCGTGTCTCTCCCCGTGTCTCCCCGTGTCTCTCCCCCCCCCCCCCGTGTCTCCCCGTGTCCCCCCCCCCGTGTCTCTCCCCGTGTCTCCCCGTGTCTCTCTCCCCCCCCCCCCGTGTCTCCCCGTGCCCCCCCCCCGTGTCTCTCCCCGTGTCTCCCCGTGTCTCTCTCCCCCCCCCCCCGTGTCTCCCCGTGTCCCCCCCCCCGTGTCTCCCCGTGTCTCTCCCCCCCCCCCCCCCGTGTCTCCCCGTGTCCCCCCCCCCCGTGTCTCTCCCCGTGTCTCCCCGTGTCTCTCTCCCCCCCCCCCGTGTCTCCCCGTGTCCCCCCCCCCGTGTCTCTCCCCGTGTCTCCCCGTGTCTCTCCCCCCCCCCCCCGTGTCTCCCCGTGTCTCTCCCCCCCCCCCCGTGTCTCCCCGTGTCCCCCCCCCCCCGTGTCTCTCCCCGTGTCTCCCCGTGTCTCTCTCCCCCCCCCCCGTGTCTCTCCCCGTGTCTCCCCCGTGTCTCTCTCCCCCCCCCCCGTGTCTCCCCGTGTCCCCCCCCCGTGTCTCTCCCCGTGTCTCCCCGTGTCTCTCCCCCCCCCCCGTATCTCCCCGTGTCTCTCCCCCCCCCCCCCGTGTCTCCCCGTGTCCCCCCCCCCGTGTCTCTCCCCGTGTCTCCGTGTGTCTCCCCCCCCCCCGTGTCTCCCCGTGTCTCTCCCCCCCCCCCCCCCCGTGTCTCCCCGTGTCTCTCTCTCCGTGTCTCCGCGTGTCTCCCCCCCCCCCGTGTCTCTCCCCCCCCCCCGTGTCTCCCCGTGTCTCTCCCCCCCCCGTGTCTCCCCGTGTCCCCCCCCCCGTGTCTCCCCGTGTCTCTCCCCCCCCCCCCCCCGTGTCTCCCCGTGTCTCTCTCTCCGTGTCTCCGCGTGTCTCCCCCCCCCCGTGTCTCTCCCCCCCCCCCGTGTCTCCCCGTGTCTCTCCCCCCCCCCCCCGTGTCTCCCCGTGTCCCCCCCCCCGTGTCTCCCCGTGTCTCTCCCCCCCCCCCCGTGTCTCCCCGTGTCCCCCCCCCCGTGTCTCTCCCGTGTCTCCGTGTGTCTCCCCCCCCCCCGTGTCTCCCCGTGTCTCTCCCCCCCCCCCCCCGTGTCTCCCCGTGTCTCTCTCTCCGTGTCTCCGCGTGTCTCCCCCCCCCCCGTGTCTCTCCCCCCCCCCCGTGTCTCCCCGTGTCTCTCCCCCCCCCCCCCGTGTCTCCCCGTGTCCCCCCCCCCGTGTCTCCCCGTGTCTCTCCCCCCCCCCCCGTGTCTCCCCGTGTCCCCCCCCCCGTGTCTCTCCCCGTGTCTCCGTGTGTCTCCCCCCCCCCCCGTGTCTCCCCGTGTCTCTCTCCCCCCCCCCCCCCGTGTCTCCCCGTGTCTCTCTCTCCGTGTCTCCGCGTGTCTCCCCCCCCCCCGTGTCTCTCCCCCCCCCCCCCCCCCCGTGTCTCCCCGTGTCTCCCCGTGTCTCTCTCCGTGTCTCCTCGTGTCCCCGTGTCTCCCCGTGTCTCTCTCCGTGTCTCCCCGTGTCTCTCTCCGTGTCTCCCCGTGTCTCTCTCCGTGTCTCCCCGTGTCTCTCTCCGTGTCTCCCCGTGTCTCTCTCCGTGTCTCCCCGTGTCTCTCTCCGTGTCTCCCCGTGTCTCTCTCCGTGTCTCCCCGTGTCTCTCTCCCCGTGTCTCCCCGTGTCTCTCTCCGTGTCTCCTCGTGTCCCCGTGTCTCCCCGTGTCTCTCTCCGTGTCTCCCCGTGTCTCTCTCCGTGTCTCTCTCCGTGTCTCCCCGTGTCTCTCTCCGTGTCTCCCCGTGTCTCTCTCCGTGTCTCCCCGTGTCTCTCTCCGTGTCTCCCCGTGTCTCTCTCCGTGTCTCCCCGTGTCTCTCTCCGTGTCTCCCCGTGTCTCTCCGTGTCTCCCCGTGTCTCTCTCCCCGTGTCTCCCCGTGTCTCTCTCCGTGTCTCCCCGTGTCTCTCTCCGTGTCTCCCCGTGTCTCTCCCCATGTCTCTCTCCCCGTGTCTCCCCCCGTGTCTCTCCGTGTCTCCGTGTCTCCCCCCGTGTCTCTCCCCGTGTCTCTCCCCGTGTCTCTCCGTGTCTCCGTGTCTCCCCGTGTCTCTCCCCGTGTCTCCGTGTCCCCGTGTCTCTCCCCGTGTCTCTCTCCGTGTCTCCCCGTGTCTCTCTCCGTGTCTCCCCGTGTCTCTCTCCGTGTCTCCCCGTGTCTCTCTCCGTGTCTCCCCGTGTCTCTCTCCCCGTGTCTCCCCGTGTCTCTCCGTGTCTCCGTGTCTCCCCCCGTGTCTCTCCCCGTGTCTCCCCGTGTCTCTCCCCGTGTCCCCGTGTCTCTCCCCGTGTCTCCGTGTCCCCGTGTCTCTCCCCGTGTCTCCGTGTCCCCGTGTCTCTCCCCGTGTCTCCGTGTCCCCGTGTCTCTCCCCGTGTCCCCCCCCGTGTCTCTCCGTGTCTCCCCGTGTCTCCGTGTCCCCGTGTCTCTCCCCGTGTCTCCCCCCGTGTCTCTCCGTGTCTCCCCGTGTCTCTCCCCGTGTCTCCCCCCGTGTCTCTCCCCGTGTCTCTCCGTGTCTCCCCGTGTCTCCGTGTCCCCGTGTCTCTCCCCGTGTCTCCGTGTCCCCGTGTCTCTCCCCGTGTCTCCGTGTCCCCGTGTCTCTCCCCGTGTCTCCGTGTCCCCGTGTCTCTCCCCGTGTCTCCGTGTCCCCGTGTCTCTCCCCGTGTCTCCCCCCGTGTCTCTCCGTGTCTCCCCGTGTCTCTCCCCGTGTCTCCCCCCGTGTCTCTCCCCGTGTCTCTCCGTGTCTCCCCGTGTCTCCGTGTCCCCGTGTCTCTCCCCGTGTCTCCGTGTCCCCGTGTCTCTCCCCGTGTCTCCGTGTCCCCGTGTCTCCGTGTCCCCGTGTCTCTCCCCGTGTCTCCTCCCGTGTCTCCCCGTGTCTCTCCCCGTGTCTCCCCCCGTGTCTCTCCCCGTGTCTCTCCGTGTCTCCCCGTGTCTCCGTGTCCCCGTGTCTCTCCGTGTCTCCCCGTGTCTCCCCGTGTCTCCCCCCGTGTCTCTCTCCGTGTCTCCCCGTGTCTCTCTCCCCGTGTCTCCCCGTGTCTCTCTCCGTGTCTCCCCGTGTCTCCGTGTCCCCGTGTCTCTCCCCGTGTCTCCCCGCGTGTCTCTCCGTGTCTCCCCGTGTCTCCGTGTCCCCGTGTCTCTCCCCGTGTCTCTCCCCGTGTCTCTCCCCGTGTCTCCCCCCGTGTCTCTCCCCGTGTCTCCCCCCGTGTCTCCCCCCGTGTCTCTCCGTGTCTCCCCCCGTGTCTCTCCGTGTCTCCCCCCGTGTCTCCCCCCGTGTCTCTCCGTGTCTCCCCCCGTGTCTCTCCGTGTCTCCCCGTGTCTCTCCCCGTGTCTCCCCCCGTGTCTCTCCGTGTCTCCCCCCGTGTCTCTCCGTGTCTCCCCCCGTGTCTCCCCCCGTGTCTCTCCGTGTCTCCCCCCGTGTCTCTCCGTGTCTCCCCGTGTCTCCCCCCGTGTCTCCCCCCGTGTCTCTCCGTGTCTCCCCCCGTGTCTCTCCGTGTCTCCCCCCGTGTCTCCCCCCGTGTCTCTCCGTGTCTCCCCCCGTGTCTCTCCGTGTCTCCCCGTGTCTCCCCCCGTGTCTCCCCCCGTGTCTCTCCGTGTCTCCCCCCGTGTCTCTCCGTGTCTCCCCGTGTCTCTCCCCGTGTCTCCCCCCGTGTCTCTCCGTGTCTCCCCCCGTGTCTCTCCGTGTCTCCCCCCGTGTCTCCCCCCGTGTCTCTCCGTGTCTCCCCCCGTGTCTCTCCGTGTCTCCCCCCGTGTCTCCCCCCGTGTCTCTCCGTGTCTCCCCCCGTGTCTCTCCGTGTCTCCCCGTGTCTCCCCCCGTGTCTCCCCCCGTGTCTCTCCGTGTCTCCCCCCGTGTCTCTCCGTGTCTCCCCGTGTCTCTCCCCGTGTCTCCCCCCGTGTCTCTCCGTGTCTCCCCCCGTGTCTCTCCGTGTCTCCCCCCGTGTCTCCCCCCGTGTCTCTCCGTGTCTCCCCCCGTGTCTCTCCGTGTCTCCCCGTGTCTCTCCCCGTGTCTCCCCCCGTGTCTCTCCGTGTCTCTCCCCGTGTCTCCCCCCGTGTCTCTCCCCGTGTCTCCGTGTCCCCGTGTCTCTCCCCGTGTCTCTCCCCGTGTCTCCCCCCGTGTCTCTCCCCGTGTCTCCGTGTCCCCGTGTCTCCCCCCGTGTCTCTCCGTGTCTCCCCGTGTCTCTCCCCGTGTCTCCCCCCGTGTCTCTCCCCGTGTCTCCGTGTCCCCGTGTCTCTCCCCGTGTCTCTCCCCGTGTCTCTCCCCGTGTCTCCCCCCGTGTCTCTCCCCGTGTCTCCCCCCGTGTCTCTCCGTGTCTCCCCGTGTCTCCCCCCGTGTCTCTCCCCGTGTCTCCGTGTCCCCGTGTCTCTCCCCGTGTCCCCGTGTCTCCCCCCGTGTCTCCCCGTGTCTCCTCACCAGGATGAGCGCTGCCCGCGTGGGTCCCGTCCGTCTTTGTCTCACCGCGCGGACACTCGCACGGAGAGCTGGTCCAGCCATGGCGAGGGGTGGTGAGGGGTGAGGGGTGGTGAGGGGTGGTGAGTGGCGAGGGGTGGTGGTGAGGGGTGGTGGTGAGTGAGTGGTGAGAGAATGGTGGTGAGTGAGTGGTGAGGGGTGGTGAGGGGTGGTGAGTGGTGAGGGGTGGTGAGGGGTGGTGAGTGGTGAGTGGTGAGGGGTGGTGAGGGGTGGTGAGTGGTGAGGGGTGGTGAGGGGTGGTGAGTGGTGAGTGGTGAGGGGTGGTGGTGAGTGGTGGATGATGAGTGAGTGGTGAGGAGGGGTGGTGGTGAGTGAGTGAGTGGTGGTGGTGAGGGGTGGTGAGTGAGTGAGTGGTGAGTGAGTGGTGAGTGAGTGAGTGATGAGCGAGTGGTGAGCGAGTGGTGAGTGAGTGGTGAGTGGTCCTGGTGAGTCGTAGTGGTGAGTGAGTGGTGAGTAGCTGGTGAGTGAGTGGTGAGTAGCTGGTGAGTGAGTGGTGAGGAGCGGTGGTGAGTGTGTTGACTTGTGTTTGAGACGAGAGAAATCTCTTCCGGAAGACGAAGAAGCGTTTCGGTGGACCGCCACGAGTCTTCCGGAAGAGGAAGACCTCTTCCGTCTTCCGGAAGATGTCTTCCGTCTTCCGGAAGATGACGCGGTTGAGTGTTGCGCAACTTCTTGTTGACACTTCTTCACAGCCGATCTTCCGGAAGACGTCCACCGTCCGTTTTATTGGCAACCAAGATGTGGCCGTCTACCGGAAGACGTCTTCCTCTTCTGGAAGACGGGCGGTCGTTTCTTTGGTGGGTGGTTGCGCAACTTGTTGTCAATGTCACCGCAGATCTTCCGGAAGATGTCAACCGTCCGTTTTGTTGGAGGTCTTCCGATCTTCCGGAATATTTTATTAAATCACCCGCTCACTCACCCGCTCACTCACCCACTCACTTCACTCACCCACTCACTCAGTCACTCACCAACTCACTCACCCACTCACTCACCAACTCACTCACTCACCCACTCAACCACTCACCAACTCACTCGCCCACCCACTCACTCACCACTCACCCACTCACTCACCCACTCAACCACACACCCACTCACTCACCCACTCACTCACCCACTCACTCACCCGCTCGCTCACTCACCACTCACTCACCACTCACTCACTCACCCACTCACTCACTTCACTCACCACTCACTCACCCACTCACCAACTCACTCACTCACTCACCCACTCACTCACCCACTCACTTAACAACTCACTCCCCACTCACCCACTCACTCACCCACCCACCCACTCACCCACTCACCAACACACTCACTCACCAACTCACTCACACACTCACCAACTCACTTACCCATTCACCCACCCACTCACCCACCCACTCACCCGCTCACTCGCTCACTCACCCACTCACCAACACACTCACTCACCAACTCACTCACACACTCACTCACTCTCGCTCACTCGCTCACTTAATGTCAAAGTCTCCCAATGACTTTAATGTTAAAGACTCCCTTAGACTCAACACTGCCCCATAGACTCAACACTACTATAGACTCAACACTGCCCCATAGACTCAACACTGCCCCATAGACTCAACACTGCCCATAGACTCAACACTGCCCATAGACTCACACTGCACCATAGACTCACACTACCCATAGACTCAACACTGCCCATAGACGCAACACTGCCCATAGACGCAACACTGCACCATAGACTCACACTGCCCATAGACTCAACACTGCCCATAGACGCAACACTGCCCATAGACTCAACACTGCCCCATAGACTCAACACTGCCCATAGACTCAACACTGCCACCCATAGACTCAACATTGCCCCATAGACTCAACATTGCACCATAGACTCAACACTGCCCCATAGACTCAACACTGCCCCATAGACTTAACACTGCCCCATAGACTCAACACTGCCCCATAGACTCACACTACCCATAGACTCAACACTGCCCATAGACGCAACACTGCCCATAGACTCAACACTGCCCCATAGACTCAACACTGCCCATAGACTCAACACTGCCACCCATAGACTCAACATTGCCCCATAGACTCAACATTGCACCATAGACTCAACACTGCCCCATAGACTCAACACTGCCCCATAGACTTAACACTGCCCCATAGACTCAACACTGCCCCATAGACTCAACACTGCCCCATAGACTCAACACTGCCCCATAGACTCAACACTGCCCCATAGACTCAACACTGCCCCATAGACTCAACATTGCCCCATAGACTCAACACTGCCCCATAGACTCAACACTGCCCCATAGACTCAACACTGCCCCATAGACTCAACACTGCCCCATAGACTCAACACTGCCCCATAGACTCAACACTGCACCATAGACTCAACATTGCCCCATAGACTCAACACTGCCCCATAGACTCAACACTGCCCCATAGACTCAACACTGCCCCATAGACTCAACACTGCCCCATAGACTCAACATTGCCCCATAGACTCAACACTGCCCCATAGACTCAACACTGCCCCATAGACTCAACACTGCCCCATAGACTCAACACTGCCCATAGACTCAACACTGCCCCATAGACTCAACACTGCCCAGACTCAACACTGCACCATAGACTCAACACTGCCCCATAGACTCAACACTGCCCCATAGACTCAACACTGCCCCATAGACTCAACACTGCCCCATAGACTCAACACTGCCCCATAGACTCAACATTGCCCCATAGACTCAACACTGCCCCATAGACTCAACACTGCCCCATAGACTCAACACTGCCCCATAGACTCAACACTGCCCCATAGACTCAACATTGCCCCATAGACTTAACACTGCCCCATAGACTCAACATTGCCCCATAGACTCAACACTGCCCCATAGACTCAACACTGCCCCATAGACTCAACACTGCCCCATAGACTCAACACTGCCCCATAGACTCAACACTGCCCCATAGACTCAACATTGCCCCATAGACTCAACATTGCCCCATAGACTCAACACTGCCCCATAGACTCAACACTGCCCCATAGACTCAACACTGCCCCATAGACTCAACATTGCCCCATAGACTTAACACTGCCCCATAGACTCAACATTGCCCCATAGACTCAACACTGCCCCATAGACTCAACACTGCCCCATAGACTCAACACTGCCCCATAGACTCAACACTGCCCCATAGACTCAACACTGCCCATAGACTCAACACTGCCCCATAGACTCAACACTGCCCCATAGACTCAACACTGCCCCATAGACTCAACATTGCCCCATAGACTCAACACTGCCCCATAGACTCAACACTGCCCCATAGACTCAACACTGCCCCATAGACTCAACACTGCCCCATAGACTCAACACTGCCCCATAGACTCAACACTGCCCCATAGACTCAACACTGCCCCATAGACTCAACACTGCCCATAGACTCAACACTACCCATAGACTCAACACTGCCCATAGACTCAACATTGCCCCATAGACTCAACACTGCCCATAGACTCAACACTGCCCATAGACTCAACACTGCCCATAGACTCAACACTGCCCATAGACTCAACACTGCCCATAGACTCAACACTGCCCATAGACTCAACACTGCACCATAGACTCAACACTGCCACCCATAGACTCAACACTGCCCCATAGACTCAACACTGCACCATAGACTCAACACTGCCCATAGACTCAGCACTGCCACCCATAGACTCAACATTGCCCCATAGACTCAACACTGCCCATAGACTCAACACTGCCCATAGACTCAACACTACCGATAGACTCAACACTGCCCATAGACTCAACACTGCCCATAGACTCAACACTGCCCATAGACTCAACACTGCCCATAGACTCAACACTGCACCATAGACTCAACACTGCCACCCATAGACTCAACACTGCCCCATAGACTCAACACTGCACCATAGACTCAACACTGCCCATAGACTCAGCACTGCCACCCATAGACTCAACACTGCCCCATAGACTCAACACTGCCCATAGACTCAACACTGCCACCCATAGACTCAACACTGCCCATAGACTCAACACTGCCACCCATAGACTCAACACTGCCACCCATAGACTCAACACTGCCACCCATAGACTCAACACTGCCCCATAGACTCAACACTGCACCATAGACTCAACACTGCCCATAGACTCAACACTGCCCCATAGACTCAACACTGCACCATAGACTCAACACTGCCACCCATAGACTCAACACTGCCCCATAGACTCAACACTGCCCATAGACTCAGCACTGCCACCCATAGACTCAACACTGCCCATAGACTCAACACTGCACCATAGACTCAACACTGCCCCATAGACTCAACACTGCCCATAGACTCAACACTGCACCATAGACTCAACACTGCACCATAGACTCAACACTGCCCCATAGACTCAACACTGCCCATAGACTCAACACTGCCCCATAGACTCAACACTGCCCATAGACTCAACACTGCACCATAGACTCAACACTGCACCATAGACTCAACACTGCACCATAGACTCAACACTGCCCCATAGACTCAACACTGCCCATAGACTCAACACTGCCCCATAGACTCAACACTGCCCCATAGACTCAACACTGCCCATAGACTCAACATTGCCCCATAGACTCAACATTGCCCCATAGACTCAACACTGCCCCATAGACTCAACACTGCCCCATAGACTCAACACTGCCCCATAGACTCAACATTGCCCCATAGACTTAACACTGCCCCATAGACTCAACATTGCCCCATAGACTCAACACTGCCCCATAGACTCAACACTGCCCCATAGACTCAACACTGCCCCATAGACTCAACACTGCCCATAGACTCAACACTGCCCCATAGACTCAACACTGCCCCATAGACTCAACACTGCCCTATAGACTCAACACTGCACCATAGACTCAACACTGCACCATAGACTCAACACTGCCCCATAGACTCAACACTGCCCCATAGACTCAACACTGCCCCATAGACTCAACACTGCACCATAGACTCAACACTGCCCCATAGACTCAACACTGCCCCATAGACTCAACACTGCCCCATAGACTCAACACTGCCCCATAGACTCAACATTGCCCCATAGACTCAACACTGCCCCATAGACTCAACACTGCCCCATAGACTCAACACTGCCCCATAGACTCAACACTGCCCCATAGACTCAACACTGCCCCATAGACTCAACACTGCCCCATAGACTCAACACTGCCCCATAGACTCAACACTGCCCATAGACTCAACACTACCCATAGACTCAACACTGCCCATAGACTCAACATTGCCCCATAGACTCAACACTGCCCATAGACTCAACACTGCCCATAGACTCAACACTGCCCATAGACTCAACACTGCCCATAGACTCAACACTGCCCATAGACTCAACACTGCCCATAGACTCAACACTGCACCATAGACTCAACACTGCCACCCATAGACTCAACACTGCCCCATAGACTCAACACTGCACCATAGACTCAACACTGCCCATAGACTCAGCACTGCCACCCATAGACTCAACATTGCCCCATAGACTCAACACTGCCCATAGACTCAACACTGCCCATAGACTCAACACTACCCATAGACTCAACACTGCCCATAGACTCAACACTGCCCATAGACTCAACACTGCCCATAGACTCAACACTGCCCATAGACTCAACACTGCACCATAGACTCAACACTGCCACCCATAAACTCAACACTGCCCCATAGACTCAACACTGCACCATAGACTCAACACTGCCCATAGACTCAGCACTGCCACCCATAGACTCAACACTGCCCCATAGACTCAACACTGCCCATAGACTCAACACTGCCACCCATAGACTCAACACTGCCCATAGACTCAACACTGCCACCCATAGACTCAACACTGCCACCCATAGACTCAACACTGCCACCCATAGACTCAACACTGCCCCATAGACTCAACACTGCACCATAGACTCAACACTGCCCATAGACTCAACACTGCCCCATAGACTCAACACTACCCATAGACTCAACACTGCCACCCATAGACTCAACACTGCCCCATAGACTCAACACTGCCCATAGACTCAGCACTGCCACCCATAGACTCAACACTGCCCATAGACTCAACACTGCCACCCATAGACTCAACACTGCCCCATAGACTCAACACTGCCCCATAGACTCAACACTGCCCCATAGACTCAACACTGCCCCATAGACTCAACACTGCCCCATAGACTCAACACTGCCCCATAGACTCAACACTGCCCATAGACTCAACACTGCCCATAGACTCAACACTGCCCATAGACTCAACACTGCCCATAGACTCAACACTGCCCCATAGACTCAACACTGCCCCATAGACTCAACACTGCCCATAGACTCAACACTGCCCCATAGACTCAACACTGCCCCATAGACTCAACACTGCCCATAGACTCAACACTGCCCATAGACTCAACACTGCCCCATAGACTCAACACTGCCCCATAGACTCAACACTGCCCCATAGACTCAACATTGCCCCATAGACTCAACACTGCCCCATAGACTCAACACTGCCCCATAGACTCAACACTGCACCATAGACTCAACATTTTTATTCGTGTGACTTTATTGGCAACAACTGATTAATAACACACAAAGATAAACATTGGCTATTCTTACACACACACACAGATACACGTGTCCGTGTGTCTACCTAGTCCTAGACTATAGTGTATGTGTAACCGTGTCTACAACAATCTCTAGATCTTGTGGATGTATCTGTATATATTCCAGTGTGTATTTATCTCCGTATGCATCTCTAAATATACCAGTGTGTATGTGTCTTCATATACCAGTGTGTATCTCTGTGTGTCGGTGTATAAATCTCTGTATGCATCTCGATGTTTCTCTGTATACCACTGAGTTAAATTTCGATGTGAAGCTTCTTTCGTGACTGCAGGGATGGATTCATCTTCTTGGTTCTTTCGGTAAAGTCATCGCGTAGAATGTCTGTCGACAGACCTGGTCTTCACCTGAGGACGGCTGCTTGCGTTGTGGCCGAAACGTCGTGAGAATTGTATTTTATTATGTTTAATTTTTATTATTTTATTATTTCCCTTCTACGTGACTTTACCGAAAGAACCAAGAAGATGAATCCCTGCAGTCACGAAAGCTTTAAATCGAAAAAATATGATGTTGATGATGTTGATGATGATGATGTTGATAATGTTGATGATGATGTAGATGATGATGTAGATGATGTTGATGATGATGTAGATGTTGATAATGTTGATGATGATGTTGATAATGTTGATGATGATGTAGATGATGATGTTGTTGATAATGTTGATGATGATGTAGATGTTGATGATGTTGATGTTGATGATGATGTTGATGATGTTGATGATGATGTGAATGACGCTGTCTTTCCGACAGACCTGTTCTCCGCCTGAGGACGGCTGCTTGCGTTGTGGCCGAAACGTCGTGAGAATTATTTTATTATGTTTTATTATTTTATTATTTCCCTTCTACGTGATGACTTTACCGAAAGAACCAAGAAGATGTACAGCTACAAGTTGTTTATATATCTTATCTCTCTCTCTCTGTGTATATGCGAGCGAGGTGAATCTACAGCGGTGAACTAATTTCAGTGCAAAACCCCCGTTCGACGACAACACACGCAAAGCTCACGCCTAAACCACGCCCGCAGGAGATACCAACAATACCAAGAATTCTTCATCAACGTTTATGCCATTTCATTGGGTCCTAGCCAGGCCTTGCGAGGCCTAATGGAGCCTTACGAGCCCTAGGAAAGCCTACCGGAGCCTTGCAAGGCCTAGCTAGGCCTTACTAGGTCTTGCTAGGCCTAGCAAAGCCTACCGGAGCCTTGAGAGGCCTAGATAGGCCAAACTAGGCCTTACTAGGTCTTGCTAGGCCTAGCAAAGCCTACCAGAGCCTTGCGAGGCCTAGATAGGCCAAACTAGGCCTTACTAGGTCTTGCTAGGCCTAGCAAAGCCTACCGGAGCCTTGAGAGGCCTAGATAGGCCAAACTAGGCCTTACTAGGTCTTGCTAGGCCTAGCAAAGCCTACCGGAGCCTTGAGAGGCCTAGATAGGCCAAACTAGGCCTTACTAGGTCTTGCTAGGCCTAGCAAAGCCTACCAGAGCCTTGCGAGGCCTAGATAGGCCAAACTAGGCCTTACTAGGTCTTGCTAGGCCTAGCAAAGCCTACCGGAGCCTTGAGAGGCCTAGATAGGCCAAACTAGGCCTTACTAGGTCTTGCTAGGCCTAGCAAAGCCTACCAGAGCCTTGCGAGGCCTAGATAGGCCAAACTAGGCCTTACTAGGTCTAGCAAAGCCTACCAGAGCCTTGAGAGGCCTAGATAGGCCAAACTAGGCCTTACTAGGTCTTGCTAGGCCTAGCAAAGCCTACCAGAGCCTTGCGAGGCCTAGATAGGCCAAAGTAGGCCTAGCTAGGCCTTGCGAGGCCTAGTGAGACTTAGCGAGGCCTATTTAGGCACAGCGAGGTCTACAGGCCCCTTGCGAGGCCTAGCGGGGCCTTGCAAGACCTAGTTAAGCCTCACTAGGCCTAGTGGAGCCTAGCAATTAGGCCTCACTAAGCCTAGCAAGTAGGCCTCACTAAGCCTAGCAATTAGGCCTCACTAAGCCTAGCAATTAGGCCTAGCTAGGCCTCACTAGGCCTTGAAAGGCCTAGTGGAGCCTAGCAAGTAGGCCTCACTAGGCCTCACTAAGCCTAGCAAGTAGGCCTAGCTAGGCCTCACTAGGCCTCGCAATTAGGCCTCACTAAGCCTAGAAATTAGGCCTCATTAGGCCTCCGGTAGCCTAGCAATTAGGCCTTGCTAGGCCTCATTAGGCCTAGTGTAGCCTAGCAATTAGGCCTCACTAAGCCTAGCAAGTAGGCCTAGCTAGGCCTCACTAAGCCTAGTGTAGCCTAGCAATTAGGCCTCACTAAGCCTAGCAAGTAGGCCTAGCTAGGCCTCACTAAGCCTAGTGTAGCCTAGCAATTAGGCCTCACTAAGCCTAGCAATTAGGCCTTGCTAGGCCTCACTAAGCCTAGTGTAGCCTGGCAATTAGGCCTCACTAAGCCTAGCAATTAGGCCTTGCTAGGCCTCATTAGGACGGACCACCTGCGGACAACTCAAGTACATTTTTATCATAAGCGCCAAACTCTCAGAACCTAGTGTTTTTTTTGTTTCATCATCACAACCTTGTCAAGTCTTGCCGAGGCCTCAGAGAAGCCTGACCTTGCCTAGCCTGAAGAGGCCTAGAGGAGCCTAACCTTGCCTAGCCTGAAGAGGCCTAGGGCGGCCTAGAGAAGCCTGACCTTGCCTAGCCTGAAGAGGCCTAGAGAAGCCTGACCTTGCCTAGCCTGAAGAGGCCTAGGGCGGCCTAGAGAAGCCTGACCTTGCCTAGCCTGAAGAGGCCTAGAGGAGCCTAACCTTGCCTAGCCTGAAGAGGCCTAGGGCGGCCTAGAGAAGCCTGACCTTGCCTAGCCTGAAGAGGCCTAGAGAAGCCTAACCTTGCCTAGCCTGAAGAGGCCTAGGGCGGCCTAGAGAAGCCTGACCTTGCCTAGCCTGATGAGGCCTAGAGAAGCCTAACCTTGCCTAGCCTGAAGAGGCCTAGGGAGGCCTAGAGAAGCCTGACCTTGCCTAGCCTGAATAGGCCTAGGGAGGCCTACAGACGCCTGACCTTGCCTAGCCTGAATAGGCCTAGGGAGGCCTACAGACGCCTGACCTTGCCTAGCCTGAAGAGGCCTAGAGAAGCCTAGAGAAGCCTGACCTAGCCTAGCCTTAAGAGGCCTAGGGAGGCCTAGAGAAGCCTGACCTAACCTAGCCTGAAGAGGCCTAGAAAAGCCTGACCTTGCCTAGCATGAAGAGGCCTAGAAAAGCCTAACCTAGCCTGAAGAGGCCTAGAGAAGCCTGACCTTGCCTAGCCTGAAGAGGCCTAGAAAAGCCTAACCTAGCCTGAAGAGGCCTAGAGAAGCCTGACCTAGCCTAGCCTGAAGAGGCCTAGAGAAGCCTGACCTAGCCTAGCCTGAAGAGGCCTAGAGAGGCCTGACCTTGCCTAGCCTGAAGAGAGCTAGGGAGGCCTAGAGAAGCCTGACCTTGCCTAGCCTGAATAGGCCTAGGGAGGCCTACAGACGCCTGACCTTGCCTAGCCTGAAGAGGCCTAGAGAAGCCTAGAGAAGCCTGACCTAGCCTAGCCTGAAGAGGCCTAGGGAGGCCTAGAGAAGCCTGACCTAACCTAGCCTGAAGAGGCCTAGAAAAGCCTGACCTTGCCTAGCCTGAAGAGGCCTAGAAAAGCCTAGAGAAGCCTGACCTTGCCTAGCCTGAAGAGGCCTAGAGAAGCCTGACCTTGCCTAGCCTGAAGAGGCCTAGAGAAGCCTAGAGAAGCCTGACCTTGCCTAGCCTGAAGAGGCCTAGGGAGGCCTAGAGAAGCCTGACCTAACCTAGCCTGAAGAGGCCTAGAAAAGCCTGACCTTGCCTAGCCTGAAGAGGCCTAGAAAAGCCTAACCTAGCCTGAAGAGGCCTAGAGAAGCCTGACCTTGCCTAGCCTGAAGAGGCCTAGAGAAGCCTGACCTTGCCTAGCCTGAAGAGGCCTAGAAAAGCCTGACCTTGCCTAGCCTGAAGAGGCCTAGAAAAGCCTAACCTAGCCTGAAGAGGCCTAGAGAAGCCTGACCTTGCCTAGCCTGAAGAGGCCTAGAGAAGCCTGACCTAACCTAGCCTGAAGAGGCCTAGAAAAGCCTGACCTTGCCTAGCCTGAAGAGGCCTAGAAAAGCCTAACCTAGCCTGAAGAGGCCTAGAGAAGCCTGACCTTGCCTAGCCTGAAGAGGCCTAGAGAAGCCTGACCTTGCCTAGCCTGAAGAGGCCTAGGGAGGCCTACAGAAGCCTGACCTTGCCTAGCCTTAAGAGGCCTAGAGAAGCCTGACCTAGCCTAGCCTGAAGAGGCCTAGAGAAGCCTGACCTAGCCTAGCCTGAAGAGGCCTAGAGAGGCCTGACCTTGCCTAGCCTGAAGAGAGCTAGGGAGGCCTATAGAAGCCTGACCTTGCCTAGCCTTAAGAGGCCTAGAGAAGCCTGACCTTGCCTAGCCTGAAGAGGCCTACAGAAGCCTGACCTAGCCTAGCCTGTAGAGGCCTAGAGAGGCCTGACCTTGCCTAGCCTGTAGAGGCCTAGGGAGGCCTAGAGAAGCCTGACCTTGCCTAGCCTGAAGAGGCCTACATAAGCCTGACCTAGCCTAGCCTGTAGAGGCCTAGAGAGGCCTGACCTTGCCTAGCCTGTAGAGGCCTAGGGAGGCCTAGAGAAGCCTGACCTTGCCTAGCCTGAAGAGGCCTACAGAAGCCTGACCTAGCCTAGCCTGTAGAGGCCTAGAGAGGCCTGACCTTGCCTAGCCTGTAGAGGCCTAGGGAGGCCTAGAGAAGCCTGACCTTGCCTAGCCTGAAGAGGCCTACAGAAGCCTGACCTAGCCTAGCCTGTAGAGGTCTAGAGAGGCCTGACCTTGCCTAGCCTGTAGAGGCCTAGGGAGGCCTAGAGAAGCCTGACCTTGCCTAGCCTGAAGAGGCCTACAGAAGCCTGACCTAGCCTAGCCTGTAGAGGCCTAGAGAGGCCTGACCTTGCCTAGCCTGTAGAGGCCTACAGAAGCCTGACCTTGCCTAGCCTGAAGAGGCCTACAGAAGCCTGACCTAGCCTAGCCTGTAGAGGCCTAGAGAGGCCTGACCTAGCCTAGCCTGTAGAGGCCTAGAGAAGCCTGACCTTGCCTAGCCTGAAGAGGCCTACAGAAGCCTGACCTTGCCTAGCCTGAAGAGGCCTAGGGAGGCCTAGAGGCCTACTACCTTTGTCCTAGAGAGACCTAAGCAAGTCACACACTTTCGTAGCTAACCGGACATCACTTAGCCTCGTCAAAACACACGGACGCATCATTTAACACACCGACGCATCATTAACCCAAATTAACACACCGAGGTCTCGTGAAGTCTCATGAACACACCGAGTGAAGCCTAATGAACACACAGACCTCTCAACTCTCCCCATCTCTCTCTCTTTTTCATTGAGTGGGTGAATTGGTGGGTGGGTGAGTGGGTGAGTAGGTGGGTGGGTGAGTGAGTGAGTGGGTGGGTGGGTGGGTGAGTGGGTGGGTGAATTGGTGGGTGAGTGGGTGGGTGGGTGAATTGGTGGGTGGGTGAGTGAGTGGGTGGGTGGCAGTGTGAGTGGGTGAGTGAGTGGCAGGGTGAGTGGGTGAGTGAGTGGCAGGGTGAGTGAGTGGGTGAGTGTATGAGTGGGTGGATGAGTGGGTAGGTAAGTGACTGAGTGAGTGACTGAGTGGGTGAGTGAGTGAGCGTGGCTATCAGCCTCCCACCCACCCATCCCACCGTGTCCCACCAACCCTAGCGAGCTAGCGTTGCTATGAGACTGGCACACATCTCAAAGAACTCCATTGTGGTACTACCATACCGGGGGCTGCACGTGTGGTGAGCCCCTCCCCCTCCCCAAGCTCCTCCCCCTCCTCCAGCCCCTCCCCCCACTCCAGCCCCTCCCCCTCCCCAAGCTCCTCCCCCTCCTCCAGCCCCTCCCCCTCCTCCAGCCACTCCCCCACCGCAAGCTCCTCCCCCTCCATAAGCCCCTCCCCCTGGCACTGGAATTGGAGCGGTGGTGGTGGTGGTGGAGGTGGTGGTGGAGGTGGTGGTGGAGGTGGTGGTGGAGCGCTGAGGGGTGGAAGAGCCGGAACGGTGTTCCCCATCATCTGTGGCGGGGGGAGAGACACGTGGGGTAGTTAGTGATGGTGGTGGTGATGGTGGTGGTGATGGTGGTGGTGATGGTGGTGATGGTGGTGGTGATGGTGGTGATGGTGGTGGTGGTGGAGGTGGTGATGGTGGTGATGGTGGTGATGGTGGTGGTGGTGGTGGAGGTGGTGATGGTGGTGGAGGTGATGGTGGTGGTGATGGTGGTGGAGGTGATGGTGGTGATGGTGGTGGTGGTGGAGATGGTGGTGATGGTGGTGGTGATGGTGGTGATGGTGGAGGTGGTGATGGTGGTGGAGGTGGTGATGGTGGTGGAGGTGGTGATGGTGGTGGTGGTGGAGGTGGTGATGGTGGTGATGGTGGTGGTGGTGGTGATGGTGGTGGTGGTGATGGTGGTGATGGTGGTGATGGTGGTGGTGGTGGAGGTGGTGATGGTGGTGATGGTGGTGGTGATGGTGGTGATGGTGGTGATGGTGGTGATGGTGGAGGTGGTGATGGTGGTGGAGGTGGTGATGGTGGTGGTGGTGATGGTGGTGATGGTGGTGATGGTGGTGGTGATGGTGGTGATGGTGGTGATGGTGGTGATGGCGGTGATGGTGGTGGTGATGGTGGTGATGGTGGTGATGGTGGTGATGGTGGTGGTGATGGTGGTGGTGGTGATGGTGGTGATGGTGGTGGTTGGTGGTGGAGGTGGTGATGGTGGTGGTGATGGTGGTGATGGTGGTGGTGGTGGAGGTGGTGATGGTGGTGGAGGTGGTGATGGTGGTGGAGGTGGTGATGGTGGTGATGGTGGTGGTGGTGATGATGGTGGTGATGATGGTGGTGGTGGTGATGGTGGTGGTGGTGGTGATGGTGGTGATGGTGGTGGTGATGGGGGTGGTGATGGAGGTGGTGGTGGTGATGATGATGGTGGTGGTGATGGTGGTGGTGATGGTGGTGATGGTGGTGATGGTGGTGGTGGTGGTGATGGTGGTGGTGGTGATGGTGGTGGTGGTGGTGATGGTGGTGATGGTGGTGGTGGTGGTGATGGTGGTGGTTGTGGTGATGGTGGTGATGGTGGTGGTGGTGGTGATGGTGGTGATGATGGTGATGGTGGTGATGGTGGTGGTGGTGGTGGTGATGGTGGTGATGGTGGTGGTGGTGGTGATGGTGGTGGTGATGGTGATGGTGGTGATGGTGGTTGTGGTGATGGTGGTGGTGGTGATGGTGGTGATGATGGTGGTGATGGTGGTGATGGTGATGGTGGTGGTGATGGTGGTGGTGGTGATAGTGGTGATGATGATGATGATGGTGGTGGTGGTGGTGATGGTGGTGGTGGTGGTGGGGGGGGGGGTGGTGATAGTGGTGGGGGTGATGGTGGTAGTGGAGGTGGTGATGGTGGTGGTGGTGATGATGGGGGTGGTGATGATGGTGGTGGTGATGGTGGTGATGGTGGTGGTGGTGGTGGTGGTGATGATGGTGATGATGGTGATGGTGGTGGTGGTGATGATGTTGATGATGATGACGATGTTGATGACGATGATGATGACGATGTTGATGATGTTGATGATGATGATGTTGATGACGATGTTGATGATGATGATGAAGTTGATGACGATGTTGATGATGATGATGATGACGTTGTTGATGATGATGTTGTTGATGACGATGTTGATGACATTGTTGATGACGATGTTGATGACGATGATGATGACGATGTTGACGATGATGTTGATGATGTTGATGATGATGATGTTGATGATGTTGTTGATGACGATGTTGATGATGTTGATGATGATGATGTTGATGTTGTTGCTGAACCTTCAATGCTCTTGAAGTCCAGCAGGTAGCTTGCGTCCACCTTGTAGAGCTGGAGACTCATCTTGACCCCAGTTGCCCGTCACGGAGTGATGGTGACGCACACGCAGATGGAACGCATTCACTACCTACACACACACACAGACACACACACACAGACACACACACACAGACACACACAGAGAGACACACACAGAGACACACACACACAGTCACACACACACACAGTCACACACACACACAGTCACACACACAGTCACACACAGACACACACACAGTGACACACAGAGAGACACACACACAGTCACACACACACACACAGACACACACAGTCACACACACACACACACAGACACACACAGTCACACACACACACAGACAGTCACACACACAGACCCCCACCACCACACCCACCTTCCACTCATAACCCAGCTGCCCCATGGCCCTGTAGACTTCCGCCATGATGTCCAGCGGGCGACTTTGGCTACGGATGCCCAAGTGCCACTTGGCTTTCTTCAGAGCCTGAGGCTTGGGCCTCACCTCCACCACCTCCACCACCACCTCCACCACAACCTCCACCACAACCTCCATCACCACCTCCACCACAACCACCACCACCACCTCAATCACCACCACCTCCACCATCACCCACCTCCTCCACCTCCACTACCACCTCCATCACCACCACCACCACCTCCACCACAACCTCCATCACCACTTACACCACAAGCTCCACCTCCTTCACCACCCCCACTACCACCATCACCCACCCTCTCCATCTCCACCAACACCACCACCACCCCCACCCCCACCACCACCCACCTTCCACTCATAACCCAGCTGCCCCATGGCCCTGTAGACTTCCGCCATGATGTCCAGCGGTGCGACTTTGGCTACGGATGCCCAAGTGCCACTTGGCTTTCTTCAGAGCCTGAGGCTTGGGCCTCTGCGTAGCGTGTAGAGCATCCAGCGGCCTCTTGTGATGTTGTTGTTGTTGTTGTTGGTGCGGAGTTGAAGCCGCTGACGACGCAGAATTACGACCGAATTGGGGGTCGCTAGACAGACCGGCGGTCGTGTCGACGGCCGACGACGACGACGACGACGACGACGTCGGCGGTGGTGGTGAGGACGGCGAGGATGTGGGTGAGGACGATGAGGGGAGGATTCGCTCGGGGTGGGGGCGGTGGTGATCGGGGGCTTCGACGAGGAACGAGGAGGAGAGGGGCGGCGACG
>NW_027620998.1:0-1000 GCF_964198595.1 Lampetra fluviatilis
CCTACACACACACACCCCTACACACACACCCCTACACACACCTACACACACTACACACACACCCTACACACACACACCCCTACACCCACACCCCTACACCCCTACACACACACCTACACCACACACACACCTACACACACACACCTACACACACCACACCTACACACACACCTACACACACCTACACACACACACCCTACACACACACAGACACACCCCTACACCTACACCCCTACACCACACACCCTACACACACCCCTACACACCCCTACACACACCCCTACACACACACCCTACACACACCCCTACACACACACCTACACCCCTACACACACACCTACACCCCTACACACACACCCTACACACACCCCTACACACTACACACCTACACACACACACCTACACACACATCTACAACACACACACACACACCTACACACACACACACCTACACACACATACACCTACACACACACACACAGACACACCCCTACACCTACACCCCTACACACACACACACCTACACACACACCTACACACACACCCCTACACACCCCTACACACACACCCCTACACACACACCCCTACACATACACACCTACACACACACATCTACACACCTACACACACACACTACACACACACCTACACACACACCTACACACACACCTACACACACACAGACACCACACACACAGACACACCCCTACACCTACACCCACCCCTACACACACACACACACCTACACACCACTACACACCCCTACACACACACACCCCTACACACACACACCCCTACACACACACACCTACACACACACACCTACACACACACACATCTACACACCTACCCACACACCTACACACACACACCCCTACACACACACCCCTACACACACACACTACACACACACACCTACACACACACACACATCTACACACCTACACACACACCTACACACACACCTACAACCCCCATGTCCCCCCCCTGGCTGCTGCTC
>NW_027620999.1:0-8000 GCF_964198595.1 Lampetra fluviatilis
ACGTGACACACACACACACGTGACACACACACACACGTGACACACACACACACTCACGTGACACATACACACTCACGTGACACACACACACGTGACACACACACACACGTGACACACACTCACGTGACACACACACACACTCACGTGACACACACACACTCACGTGACACATACACACTCACGTGACACACACACACGTGACACACACACACACGTGACACACACACACACACGTGACACACACACACACACACTCACGTGACACACACACACACTCACGTGACACACACACACGTGACACACACACACACACACGTGACACACACACACACGTGACACACACTCACGTGACACACACACACACTCACGTGACACACACACACTCACGTGACACACACACTCACGTGACACACACACACTCACGTGACACACACACACACGTGACACACACACACTCACGTGACACACACACACTGACACACACACACTGACACACACACACACACACACGTGACACACACTCACGTGACACACACACACACTCACGTGACACACACACACACACACTGACACACACACACACGTGACACACACACACACACGTGACACACACACACTGACACACACACACGTGACACACACACACTCACGTGACACACACACACACACACGTGACACACACACTCACGTGACACACACACACACACAGTGACACACACACACACACAGTGACACACACACACACGTGACACACACACACACAGTGACACACACACACTCACAGTGACACACACACACACAGTGACACACACACAGTGACACGTGACACACACACACACACGTGACACACACACACTCACAGTGACACACACACACACACACAGTGACACACACACAGTGACACACACACACACAGTGACACACACACACACAGTGACACACACACACACACAGTGACACACACACACACACAGTGACACACACACACACGTGACACACACACACACAGTGACACACACACACACACGTGACACACACACACTGACACGTGACACACACACACTCACAGTGACACACACACACACACACAGTGACACACACACGTGACACACACACACACAGTGACACACACACACACAGTGACACACACACACACACAGTGACACACACACGTGACACACACACACTGACACGTGACACACACACACACAGTGACACACACACACTCACAGTGACACACACACACACAGTGACACACACACGTGACACACACACACTGACACGTGACACACACACACACAGTGACACACACACACTCACAGTGACACACACACACACAGTGACACACACACGTGACACACACACACTGACACGTGACACACACACACACACAGTGACACACACACACTCACAGTGACACACACACACTGACACGTGACACACACACACACACGTGACACACACACACACGTGACACACACACACGTGACACACACACACACGTGACACACACACACGTGACACACTCACGTGACACACACCACGTGGTCTTGTCTCCCCAGAGTCTCCGTCTGTGGCGGTGAGGAAACAGCTCCACTCCTTGCGCCTCCACGACGCCTCTGGCAAGCTGCCTACACCTCACCACTCACCAACTCACCACTACACTCACCACTCACTCACCACTCACTCACCACTCACTCACCACTCACTCACCAACTCACTCACCAACTCACTCACCACTCACCAACTCACTCACCAACTCACTCACCACTCACTCACTCACCAACTCACTCACCAACTCACTCACCAACTCACCAACTCACTCACCAACTCACTCACCACTCACCAACTCACCAACTCACTCAGCAACTCACTCACCACTCACTCACTCACTCACCACTCCTTGCGTCTCCACGACGCCTCTGGCAAGCTGCCTACACCTCACCACTCACCAACTCACCACTACACTCACCACTCACTCACCACTCACTCACCACTCACTCACCACTCACCAACTCACCACTACACTCACCACTCAGCAACTCACTCAGCAACTCACTCACCACTCAGCAACTCACTCAGCAACTCACTCAGCAACTCACTCACTCACCAACTCACTCACCACTCAGCAACTCACTCACCAACTCACTCACCACTCAGCAACTCACCACCACTCACCACTCACTCACCACTCACCACTCACTCACCACCACTCACTCACCACTCACTCACCACTCACTCACCACTCACTCACTCACCACCACTCACTCACCACTCACTCACTCACCACTCACTCACCACTCACTCACCACTCACTCACCACTCACTCACCACTCACTCACTCACCACCACTCACTCACCACTCACCACTCACTCACCACTCGCCTCACCACTCACTCACCACTCACCAACTCACTCACCAACTCACTCACCAACTCACCACTCACCACTCACCAACTCACTCACTCACTCACCACTCACCACTCACTCACCAACTCACTCACCAACTCACCACTCACCAACTCACTCACTCACCACTCACTCAGCCACTCACTCACTCACACACTCACTCACTCAGCCACTCACTCACTCACCACTCACTCACTCACTCACACACTCACTCACTCAGCCACTCACTCACTCAGCCACTCACTCACTCACTCACACACTCACTCACTCAGCCACTCACTCACTCACCACTCACTCACCACTCACCACTCACCACTTACCAACTCACTCACTCACTCACCACTCACTCAGCCACTCACTCACTCAGCCACTCACTCACTCAGCCACTCACTCACTCAGCCACTCACTCACTCACACACTCACTCACTCAGCCACTCACTCACTCACCACTCACTCACCACTCACTCACCACTCACTCACCAACTCACTCACTCACTCACCAACTCACTCACGACTCACCACTCACCAACTCACTCACTCACTCACCACTCACTCAGCCACTCACTCACTCAGCCACTCACTCACTCAGCCACTCACTCACTCAGCCACTCACTCACTCACACACTCACTCACTCAGCCACTCACTCACTCACCACTCACTCACCACTCACTCACCACTCACTCACCACTCACCAACTCACTCACCAACTCACTCACCAACTCACTCACCACTCACTCACCACTCACTCACCACCACTCACCAACTCACTCACCACCACTCACTCACCACCACTCACTCACCACTCACTCACCAACTCACCACTCACTCACCACTCACTCACCAACTCACTCACCAACTCACTCACCAACTCACTCACCACTCACTCACCACTCACTCACCAACTCACTCACCAACTCACTCACCAACTCACTCACCAACTCACTCACTCACCACCAACTCACTCACCAACTCACTCACTCACTCACCAACTCACTCACCACTCACCACTCACCACCAACTCACTCACCAACTCACTCACCAACTCACTCACCAACTCACTCACCACTCACTCACCACTCACTCACCAACTCACTCACCACTCACTCACCACTCACTCACCACTCACTCACCAACTCACTCACCACTCACTCACCAACTCACTCACCACTCACTCACCAACTCACTCACCAACTCACTCACCAACTCACTCACCACTCACCAACTCACTCACCAACTCACTCACCAACTCACTCACCAACTCACCAACTCACTCACCAACTCACTCGCCATCACTCACCAACTCACTCACCAACTCACTCACCACTCACTCACCACTCACCAACTCACTCACCACTCACTCACCACTCACTCACCACTCACTCACCAACTCACTCACCACTCACTCACCACTCACCAACTCACTCACCACTCACTCACCACTCACTCACCACTCACTCACCAACTCACTCACCACTCACTCACCACTCACTCACCACTGACTCACCACTCACTCACCAACTCACTCACCAACTCACTCACCACTCACTCACCAACTCACTCACCACTCACCACTCACTCACCAACTCACTCACCAACTCACTCACCACTCACCAACTCACTCACCAACTCACTCACCAACTCACTCACCACTCACTCACTCACTCACTCACTCACCAACTCACTCACCAACTCACTCACCAACTCACTCACCACTCACTCACTCACCACCACTCACCAACTCACTCACTCACCAACTCACTCACCAACTCACTCACTCACCAACTCACTCACTCACCAACTCACTCACTCACCAACTCACTCACCACTCACTCACCAACTCACTCACCAACTCACCACTCACTCACCAACTCACTCACCACTCACTCACCACTCACTCACCACTCACTCACCAACTCACTCACCACTCACCAGCTCACTCACCAACTCACTCACCAACTCACTCACCACTCACCAACTCATTCACCAACTCACTCACCAACTCACTCACCACTCACCAACTCACTCACCAACTCACTCACCACTCACCAACTCACTCACCAACTCACTCACCACTCACCAACTCACTCACCAACTCACTCACCAACTCACTCACCACTCACCAACTCATTCACCAACTCACTCACCAACTCACTCACCAACTCACTCACCACTTACCAACTCACTCACCAACTCACTCACCACTCACTCACCACTCACTCACCAACTCACTCACCACTCACCAACTCACTCACCAACTCACTCACCAACTCACTCACCAACTCAATCACCACCACTCACCACTCACCAACTCACTCACCAACTCACTCACCAACTCACTCACCACCCCACTCACCACTCACTCACCAACTCACTCACCACTCACCATCTCACTCACCAACTCACTCAACAACTCACTCACCAACTCACTCACCACCACTCACCACTCACCAACTCACTCACCAACTCACTCACCAACTCACTCACCACCCCACTCACCACTCACTCACCAACTCACTCACCACTCACCATCTCACTCACCAACTCACTCAACAACTCACTCACCAACTCACTCACCACCACTCACCACTCACCAACTCACTCACCAACTCACTCACCAACTCACTCACCACTCCCACTCACCACTCACTCACCAACTCACTCACCACTCACCATCTCACTCACCAACTCACTCAACAACTCACTCACCAACTCACTCACCACCACTCACCACTCACCAACTCACTCACCAACTCACTCACCAACTCACTCACCACCCCACTCACCACTCACTCACCAACTCACTCACCACTCACCATCTCACTCACCAACTCACTCAACAACTCACTCACCACTCACTCACCAACTCACTCACCACTCACCATCTCACTCACCAACTCACTCAACAACTCACTCACCAACTCACTCACCACCACTCACCAACTCACTCACCAACTCACTCACCAACTCACTCACCACCCCACTCACCACTCACTCACCAACTCACTCACCACTCACCATCTCACTCACCAACTCACTCAACAACTCACTCACCAACTCACTCACCACCACTCACCACTCACCAACTCACTCACCAACTCACTCACCAACTCACTCACCACCCCACTCACCACTCACTCACCAACTCACTCACCACTCACCATCTCACTCACCAACTCACTCAACAACTCACTCACCACTCACTCACCAAGTCACTCACCACTCACCATCTCACTCACCAACTCACTCACCACCCCACTCACCACTCACTCACCAACTCACTCACCACTCACCATCTCACTCACCAACTCACTCAACAACTCACTCACCAACTCACTCACCACCACTCACCACTCACCAATCACTCACCAACTCACTCACCAACTCACTCACCACCCCACTCACCACTCACTCACCAACTCACTCACCACTCACCATCTCACTCACCAACTCACTCAACAACTCACTCACCACTCACTCACCACCACTCACCACTCACCAACTCACTCACCAACTCACTCACCAACTCACTCACCACCCCACTCACCACTCACTCACCAACTCACTCACCACTCACCATCTCACTCACCAACTCACTCAACAACTCACTCACCAACTCACTCACCACCACTCACCACTCACCAACTCACTCACCAACTCACTCACCAACTCACTCACCACCCCACTCACCACTCACTCACCAACTCACTCACCACTCACCATCTCACTCACCAACTCACTCAACAACTCACTCACCAACTCACTCACCACCACTCACCACTCACCAACTCACTCACCAACTCACTCACCAACTCACTCACCACCCCACTCACCACTCACTCACCAACTCACTCACCACTCACCATCTCACTCACCAACTCACTCAACAACTCACTCACCACTCACTCACCAAGTCACTCACCACTCACCATCTCACTCACCAACTCACTCAACAACTCACTCACCAACTCACTCACCACCACTCACCACTCACCAACTCACTCACCAACTCACTCACCAACTCACTCACCACCCCACTCACCACTCACTCACCAACTCACTCACCACTCACCATCTCACTCACCAACTCACTCAACAACTCACTCACCACTCACTCACCAAGTCACTCACCACTCACCAACTCACTCACCAACTCACTCACCAACTCACTCACCAACTCACTCACCACTCACTCACCAACTCACTCACCACTCACCATCTCACTCACCAACTCACTCAACAACTCACTCACCAACTCACTCACCACCACTCACCACTCACCAACTCACTCACCAACTCACTCACCAACTCACTCACCACCCCACTCACCACTCACCAACTCACTCACCACTCACCATCTCACTCACCAACTCACTCAACAACTCACTCACCACTCACTCACCAACTCACTCACCACTCACCATCTCACTCACCAACTCACTCAACAACTCACTCACCAACTCACTCACCACCACTCACCACTCACCAACTCACTCACCAACTCACTCACCACTCACTCACCACCACTCACCACTCACCAACTCACTCACCAACTCACTCACCACCCCACTCACCACTCACTCACCAACTCACTCACCACTCACCATCTCACTCACCAACTCACTCAACAACTCACTCACCACTCACTCACCAAGTCACTCACCACTCACCATCTCACTCACCAACTCACTCAACAACTCACTCACCACTCACTCACCAACTCACTCACCACTCACCATCTCACTCACCAACTCACTCAACAACTCACTCACCACTCACTCACCAACTCACTCACCACTCACCATCTCACTCACCAACTCACTCACCACCTCACTCACCACTCACTCACCAACTCACTCACCACTCACCATCTCACTCACCAACTCACTCAACAACTCACTCACCAACTCACTCACCACCACTCACCACTCACCAACTCACTCACCAACTCACTCACCAACTCACTCACCACCCCACTCACCACTCACTCACCAACTCACTCACCACTCACCATCTCACTCACCAACTCACTCAACAACTCACTCACCACTCACTCACCACCACTCACCACTCACCAACTCACTCACCAACTCACTCACCAACTCACTCACCACCCCACTCACCACTCACTCACCAACTCACTCACCACTCACCATCTCACTCACCAACTCACTCAACAACTCACTCACCAACTCACTCACCACCACTCACCACTCACCAACTCACTCACCAACTCACTCACCAACTCACTCACCACCCCACTCACCACTCACTCACCAACTCACTCACCACTCACCAACTCACTCACCAACTCACTCAACAACTCACTCACCACTCACTCACCAAGTCACTCACCACTCACCATCTCACTCTCACCAACTCACTCAACAACTCACTCACCAACTCACTCACCACCACTCACCACTCACCAACTCACTCACCAACTCACTCATCAACTCACTCACCAACTCACCAACTCACCACTCACCATCTCACTCACCAACTCACTCAACAACTCACTCACCAACTCACTCACCACCACTCACCACTCACTCACCAACTCACTCACCACTCACCATCTCACTCACCAACT
>NW_027621000.1:0-7500 GCF_964198595.1 Lampetra fluviatilis
GTTTGATGGGGTCTATGTGTAAAAAATTTTGACTTTTTTGAGTGCACGTGCAAATCTGCTGGAAAAGCCTGTGGAAGTTTCACGGCGTTCGTACGATATTTGGCGACGCAAAAATGAGCGATTTCCCAGCTCGATGGAATTCGGAGCGAGAGAAACGATGCCCCGTAACGCACATGAGAGCAATCCCGGCCAATTTCTCCCGTTTGATGGGGTCTATGTGTACAAATTTTGACTTTTTTGAGTGCACGTGCCAATCTGCTGGAAAAGCCTGTGGAAGTTTCACGGCGTTCGTACGATATTTGGCGACGCAAAAATGAGCGATTTCCCAGCTCGATGGAATTCGGCGCGACAGAAACGATGCCCCCGTAACGCACATGAGAGCAATCCGGGCCAATTTCTCCCGTTTGATGGGTCTATGTGTAAAAATTTTGACTTTTTTGAGTGCAGGTGCAAATCTGCTGGAAAAGCCTGTGGAAGTTTCACGGCGTTCGTACGATATTTGGCGACGCAAAAATGAGCGATTTCCAAGCTCGATGGAATTCGGAGCGAGAGAAACGATGCCCCGTAACGCACATGAGAGCAATCCGGGCCAATTTCTCCCGTTTGATGGGGTCTATGTGTAAAAATTTTGACTTTTTTGAGTGCACGTGCAAATCTGCTGAAAAAGCCTGTGGAAGTTTCACGGCGTTCGTACGATATTTGGCGACGCAAAAATGAGCGATTTCCCAGCTCGAGAGAATTCGGCGCGAGAGAAACGATGCCCCGTAACGCACATGAGAGCAATCCGGGCCAATTTCTCCCGTTTGATGGGGTCTATGTGTAAAAATTTTGACTTTTTTGAGTGCACGTGCAAATCTGCTGGAAAAGCCTGTGGAAGTTTCACGGCGTTCGTACGATATTTGGCGACGCAAAAATGAGCGATTTCCCAGCTCGATGGAATTCGGCGCGAGAGAAACGATGCCCCGTAACGCACATGAGAGCAATCCCCGGCCAATTTCTCCCGTTTGATGGGGTCTATGTGTAAAAATTTTGACTTTTTTGAGTGCACGTGCAAATCTGCTGAAAAAGCCTGTGGAAGTTTCACGGCGTTCGTACGATATTTGGCGACGCAAAAATGAGCGATTTCCCAGCTCGATGGAATTCGGAGCGAGAGAAACGATGCCCCGTAACGCACATGAGAGCAATCCCGGCCAATTTCTCCCGTTTGATGGGGTCTATGTGTACAAATTTTGACTTTTTTGAGTGCACGTGCAAATCTGCTGAAAAAGCCTGTGGAAGTTTCACGGCGTTCGTACGATATTTGGCGACGCAAAAATGAGCGATTTCCCAGCTCGAGAGAATTCGGCGCGAGAGAAACGATGCCCCGTAACGCACATGAGAGCAATCCGGGCCAATTTCTCCCGTTTGATGGGGTCTATGTGTAAAAATTTTGACTTTTTTGAGTGCAGGTGCAAATCTGCTGGAAAAGCCTGTGGAAGTTTCACGGCGTTCGTACGATATTTGGCGACGCAAAAATGAGCGATTTCCAAGCTCGATGGAATTCGGAGCGAGAGAAACGATGCCCCGTAACGCACATGAGAGCAATCCGGGCCAATTTCTCCCGTTTGATGGGGTCTATGTGTAAAAATTTTGACTTTTTTGAGTGCACGTGCAAATCTGCTGAAAAAGCCTGTGGAAGTTTCACGGCGTTCGTACGATATTTGGCGACGCAAAAATGAGCGATTTCCCAGCTCGATGGAATTCGGCGCGAGAGAAACGATGCCCCGTAACGCACATGAGAGCAATCCCGGCCAATTTCTCCCGTTTGATGGGGTCTATGTGTAAAAATTTTGACTTTTTTGAGTGCACGTGCAAATCTGCTGAAAAAGCCTGTGGAAGTTTCACGGCGTTCGTACGATATTTTGGCGACGCAAAAATGAGCGATTTCCCAGCTCGATGGAATTCGGCGCGAGAGAAACGATGCCCCGTAACGCACATGAGAGCAATCCCGGCCAATTTCTCCCGTTTGATGGGGTCTATGTGTACAAATTTTGACTTTTTTGAGTGCACGTGCAAATCTGCTGAAAAAGCCTGTGGAAGTTTCACGGCGTTCGTACGATATTTGGCGACGCAAAAATGAGCGATTTCCCAGCTCGATGGAATTCGGAGCGAGAGAAACGATGCCCCGTAACGCACATGAGAGCAATCCCGGCCAATTTCTCCCGTTTGATGGGGTCTATGTGTACAAATTTTGACTTTTTTGAGTGCACGTGCCAATCTGCTGGAAAAGCCTGTGGAAGTTTCACGGCGTTCGTACGATATTTGGCGACGCAAAAATGAGCGATTTCCCAGCTCGATGGAATTCGGCGCGACAGAAACGATGCCCCGTAACGCACATGAGAGCAATCCGGGCCAATTTCTCCCGTTTGATGGGGTCTATGTGTAAAAATTTTGACTTTTTTGAGTGCAGGTGCAAATCTGCTGGAAAAGCCTGTGGAAGTTTCACGGCGTTCGTACGATATTTGGCGACGCAAAAATGAGCGATTTCCAAGCTCGATGGAATTCGGAGCGAGAGAAACGATGCCCCGTAACGCACATGAGAGCAATCCGGGCCAATTTCTCCCGTTTGATGGGGTCTATGTGTAAAAATTTTGACTTTTTTGAGTGCAGGTGCAAATCTGCTGAAAAAGCCTGTGGAAGTTTCACGGCGTTCGTACGATATTTGGCGACGCAAAAATGAGCGATTTCCCAGCTCGAGAGAATTCGGCGCGAGAGAAACGATGCCCCGTAACGCACATGAGAGCAATCCGGGCCAATTTCTCCCGTTTGATGGGGTCTATGTGTAAAAATTTTGACTTTTTTGAGTGCACGTGCAAATCTGCTGGAAAAGCCTGTGGAAGTTTCACGGCGTTCGTACGATATTTGGCGACGCAAAAATGAGCGATTTCCCAGCTCGATGGAATTCGGCGCGAGAGAAACGATGCCCCGTAACGCACATGAGAGCAATCCCGGCCAATTTCTCCCGTTTGATGGGGTCTATGTGTAAAAATTTTGACTTTTTTGAGTGCACGTGCAAATCTGCTGAAAAAGCCTGTGGAAGTTTCACGGCGTTCGTACGATATTTGGCGACGCAAAAATGAGCGATTTCCCAGCTCGATGGAATTCGGAGCGAGAGAAACGATGCCCCGTAACGCACATGAGAGCAATCCCGGCCAATTTCTCCCGTTTGATGGGGTCTATGTGTACAAATTTTGACTTTTTTGAGTGCAGGTGCAAATCTGCTGAAAAAGCCTGTGGAAGTTTCACGGCGTTCGTACGATATTTGGCGACGCAAAAATGAGCGATTTCCCAGCTCGATGGAATTCGGCGCGACAGAAACGATGCCCCGTAACGCACATGAGAGCAATCCGGGCCAATTTCTCCCGTTTGATGGGGTCTATGTGTAAAAATTTTGACTTTTTTGAGTGCAGGTGCAAATCTGCTGGAAAAGCCTGTGGAAGTTTCACGGCGTTCGTACGATATTTGGCGACGCAAAAATGAGCGATTTCCAAGCTCGATGGAATTCGGAGCGAGAGAAACGATGCCCCGTAACGCACATGAGAGCAATCCGGGCCAATTTCTCCCGTTTGATGGGGTCTATGTGTAAAAATTTTGACTTTTTTGAGTGCAGGTGCAAATCTGCTGAAAAAGCCTGTGGAAGTTTCACGGCGTTCGTACGATATTTGGCGACGCAAAAATGAGCGATTTCCCAGCTCGAGAGAATTCGGCGCGAGAGAAACGATGCCCCGTAACGCACATGAGAGCAATCCGGGCCAATTTCTCCCGTTTGATGGGGTCTATGTGTAAAAATTTTGACTTTTTTGAGTGCACGTGCAAATCTGCTGGAAAAGCCTGTGGAAGTTTCACGGCGTTCGTACGATATTTGGCGACGCAAAAATGAGCGATTTCCCAGCTCGATGGAATTCGGCGCGAGAGAAACGATGCCCCGTAACGCACATGAGAGCAATCCCGGCCAATTTCTCCCGTTTGATGGGGTCTATGTGTAAAAATTTTGACTTTTTTGAGTGCACGTGCAAATCTGCTGAAAAAGCCTGTGGAAGTTTCACGGCGTTCGTACGATATTTGGCGACGCAAAAATGAGCGATTTCCCAGCTCGATGGAATTCGGAGCGAGAGAAACGATGCCCCGTAACGCACATGAGAGCAATCCCGGCCAATTTCTCCCGTTTGATGGGGTCTATGTGTACAAATTTTGACTTTTTTGAGTGCAGGTGCAAATCTGCTGAAAAAGCCTGTGGAAGTTTCACGGCGTTCGTACGATATTTGGCGACGCAAAAATGAGCGATTTCCCAGCTCGAGAGAATTCGGCGCGAGAGAAACGATGCCCCGTAACGCACATGAGAGCAATCCGGGCCAATTTCTCCCGTTTGATGGGGTCTATGTGTAAAAATTTTGACTTTTTTGAGTGCAGGTGCAAATCTGCTGGAAAAGCCTGTGGAAGTTTCACGGCGTTCGTACGATATTTGGCGACGCAAAAATGAGCGATTTCCAAGCTCGATGGAATTCGGAGCGAGAGAAACGATGCCCCGTAACGCACATGAGAGCAATCCGGGCCAATTTCTCCCGTTTGATGGGGTCTATGTGTAAAAATTTTGACTTTTTTGAGTGCACGTGCAAATCTGCTGAAAAAGCCTGTGGAAGTTTCACGGCGTTCGTACGATATTTGGCGACGCAAAAATGAGCGATTTCCCAGCTCGATGGAATTCGGCGCGAGAGAAACGATGCCCCGTAACGCACATGAGAGCAATCCCGGCCAATTTCTCCCGTTTGATGGGGTCTATGTGTAAAAATTTTGACTTTTTTGAGTGCACGTGCAAATCTGCTGAAAAAGCCTGTGGAAGTTTCACGGCGTTCGTACGATATTTGGCGACGCAAAAATGAGCGATTTCCCAGCTCGATGGAATTCGGAGCGAGAGAAACGATGCCCCGTAACGCACATGAGAGCAATCCCGGCCAATTTCTCCCGTTTGATGGGGTCTATGTGTACAAATTTTGACTTTTTTGAGTGCACGTGCCAATCTGCTGGAAAAGCCTGTGGAAGTTTCACGGCGTTCGTACGATATTTGGCGACGCAAAAATGAGCGATTTCCCAGCTCGATGGAATTCGGCGCGACAGAAACGATGCCCCGTAACGCACATGAGAGCAATCCGGGCCAATTTCTCCCGTTTGATGGGGTCTATGTGTAAAAATTTTGACTTTTTTGAGTGCAGGTGCAAATCTGCTGGAAAAGCCTGTGGAAGTTTCACGGCGTTCGTACGATATTTGGCGACGCAAAAATGAGCGATTTCCAAGCTCGATGGAATTCGGAGCGAGAGAAACGATGCCCCGTAACGCACATGAGAGCAATCCCGGCCAATTTCTCCCGTTTGATGGGGTCTATGTGTACAAATTTTGACTTTTTTGAGTGCACGTGCAAATCTGCTGAAAAAGCCTGTGGAAGTTTCACGGCGTTCGTACGATATTTGGCGACGCAAAAATGAGCGATTTCCCAGCTCGATGGAATTCGGAGCGAGAGAAACGATGCCCCGTAACGCACATGAGAGCAATCCCGGCCAATTTCTCCCGTTTGATGGGGTCTATGTGTAAAAATTTTGACTTTTTTGAGTGCAGGTGCAAATCTGCTGGAAAAGCCTGTGGAAGTTTCACGGCGTTCGTACGATATTTGGCGACGCAAAAATGAGCGATTTCCAAGCTCGATGGAATTCGGAGCGAGAGAAACGATGCCCCGTAACGCACATGAGAGCAATCCGGGCCAATTTCTCCCGTTTGATGGGGTCTATGTGTAAAAATTTTGACTTTTTTGAGTGCAGGTGCAAATCTGCTGAAAAAGCCTGTGGAAGTTTCACGGCGTTCGTACGATATTTGGCGACGCAAAAATGAGCGATTTCCCAGCTCGAGAGAATTCGGCGCGAGAGAAACGATGCCCCGTAACGCACATGAGAGCAATCCGGGCCAATTTCTCCCGTTTGATGGGGTCTATGTGTAAAAATTTTGACTTTTTTGAGTGCACGTGCAAATCTGCTGGAAAAGCCTGTGGAAGTTTCACGGCGTTCGTACGATATTTGGCGACGCAAAAATGAGCGATTTCCCAGCTCGATGGAATTCGGCGCGAGAGAAACGATGCCCCGTAACGCACATGAGAGCAATCCCGGCCAATTTCTCCCGTTTGATGGGGTCTATGTGTAAAAATTTTGACTTTTTTGAGTGCACGTGCAAATCTGCTGAAAAAGCCTGTGGAAGTTTCACGGCGTTCGTACGATATTTGGCGACGCAAAAATGAGCGATTTCCCAGCTCGATGGAATTCGGAGCGAGAGAAACGATGCCCCGTAACGCACATGAGAGCAATCCCGGCCAATTTCTCCCGTTTGATGGGGTCTATGTGTACAAATTTTGACTTTTTTGAGTGCACGTGCAAATCTGCTGAAAAAGCCTGTGGAAGTTTCACGGCGTTCGTACGATATTTGGCGACGCAAAAATGAGCGATTTCCCAGCTCGATGGAATTCGGCGCGAGAGAAACGATGCCCCGTAACGCACATGAGAGCAATCCCGGCCAATTTCTCCCGTTTGATGGGGTCTATGTGTAAAAATTTTGACTTTTTTGAGTGCACGTGCAAATCTGCTGAAAAAGCCTGTGGAAGTTTCACGGCGTTCGTACGATATTTGGCGACGCAAAAATGAGCGATTTCCCAGCTCGATGGAATTCGGCGCGACAGAAACGATGCCCCGTAACGCACATGAGAGCAATCCGGGCCAATTTCTCCCGTTTGATGGGGTCTATGTGTAAAAATTTTGACTTTTTTGAGTGCACGTGCAAATCTGCTGAAAAAGCCTGTGGAAGTTTCACGGCGTTCGTACGATATTTGGCGACGCAAAAATGAGCGATTTCCCAGCTCGAGAGAATTCGGCGCGAGAGAAACGATGCCCCGTAACGCACATGAGAGCAATCCGGGCCAATTTCTCCCGTTTGATGGGGTCTATGTGTACAAATTTTGACTTTTTTGAGTGCACGTGCAAATCTGCTGAAAAAGCCTGTGGAAGTTTCACGGCGTTCGTACGATATTTGGCGACGCAAAAATGAGCGATTTCCCAGCTCGATGGAATTCGGCGCGACAGAAACGATGCCCCGTAACGCACATGAGAGCAATCCGGGCCAATTTCTCCCGTTTGATGGGGTCTATGTGTAAAAATTTTGACTTTTTTGAGTGCACGTGCAAATCTGCTGAAAAAGCCTGTGGAAGTTTCACGGCGTTCGTACGATATTTGGCGACGCAAAAATGAGCGATTTCCCAGCTCGAGAGAATTCGGCGCGAGAGAAACGATGCCCCGTAACGCACATGAGAGCAATCCGGGCCAATTTCTCCCGTTTGATGGGGTCTATGTGTAAAAATTTTGACTTTTTTGAGTGCAGGTGCAAATCTGCTGAAAAAGCCTGTGGAAGTTTCACGGCGTTCGTACGATA
>NW_027621000.1:17500-27500 GCF_964198595.1 Lampetra fluviatilis
TTGAGTGCACGTGCAAATCTGCTGGAAAAGCCTGTGGAAGTTTCACGGCGTTCGTACGATATTTGGCGACGCAAAAATGAGCGATTTCCCAGCTCGATGGAATTCGGCGCGAGAGAAACGATGCCCCGTAACGCACATGAGAGCAATCCCGGCCAATTTCTCCCGTTTGATGGGGTCTATGTGTAAAAATTTTGACTTTTTTGAGTGCACGTGCAAATCTGCTGAAAAAGCCTGTGGAAGTTTCACGGCGTTCGTACGATATTTGGCGACGCAAAAATGAGCGATTTCCCAGCTCGATGGAATTCGGAGCGAGAGAAACGATGCCCCGTAACGCACATGAGAGCAATCCCGGCCAATTTCTCCCGTTTGATGGGGTCTATGTGTACAAATTTTGACTTTTTTGAGTGCAGGTGCAAATCTGCTGAAAAAGCCTGTGGAAGTTTCACGGCGTTCGTACGATATTTGGCGACGCAAAAATGAGCGATTTCCCAGCTCGAGAGAATTCGGCGCGAGAGAAACGATGCCCCGTAACGCACATGAGAGCAATCCGGGCCAATTTCTCCCGTTTGATGGGGTCTATGTGTAAAAATTTTGACTTTTTTGAGTGCAGGTGCAAATCTGCTGGAAAAGCCTGTGGAAGTTTCACGGCGTTCGTACGATATTTGGCGACGCAAAAATGAGCGATTTCCAAGCTCGATGGAATTAGGAGCGAGAGAAACGATGCCCCGTAACGCACATGAGAGCAATCCGGGCCAATTTCTCCCGTTTGATGGGGTCTATGTGTAAAAATTTTGACTTTTTTGAGTGCACGTGCAAATCTGCTGAAAAAGCCTGTGGAAGTTTCACGGCGTTCGTACGATATTTGGCGACGCAAAAATGAGCGATTTCCCAGCTCGATGGAATTCGGCGCGAGAGAAACGATGCCCCGTAACGCACATGAGAGCAATCCCGGCCAATTTCTCCCGTTTGATGGGGTCTATGTGTAAAAATTTTGACTTTTTTGAGTGCACGTGCAAATCTGCTGAAAAAGCCTGTGGAAGTTTCACGGCGTTCGTACGATATTTGGCGACGCAAAAATGAGCGATTTCCCAGCTCGATGGAATTCGGCGCGAGAGAAACGATGCCCCGTAACGCACATGAGAGCAATCCCGGCCAATTTCTCCCGTTTGATGGGGTCTATGTGTACAAATTTTGACTTTTTTGAGTGCACGTGCAAATCTGCTGAAAAAGCCTGTGGAAGTTTCACGGCGTTCGTACGATATTTGGCGACGCAAAAATGAGCGATTTCCCAGCTCGATGGAATTCGGAGCGAGAGAAACGATGCCCCGTAACGCACATGAGAGCAATCCCGGCCAATTTCTCCCGTTTGATGGGGTCTATGTGTACAAATTTTGACTTTTTTGAGTGCACGTGCCAATCTGCTGGAAAAGCCTGTGGAAGTTTCACGGCGTTCGTACGATATTTGGCGACGCAAAAATGAGCGATTTCCCAGCTCGATGGAATTCGGCGCGACAGAAACGATGCCCCGTAACGCACATGAGAGCAATCCGGGCCAATTTCTCCCGTTTGATGGGGTCTATGTGTAAAAATTTTGACTTTTTTGAGTGCAGGTGCAAATCTGCTGGAAAAGCCTGTGGAAGTTTCACGGCGTTCGTACGATATTTGGCGACGCAAAAATGAGCGATTTCCAAGCTCGATGGAATTCGGAGCGAGAGAAACGATGCCCCGTAACGCACATGAGAGCAATCCGGGCCAATTTCTCCCGTTTGATGGGGTCTATGTGTAAAAATTTTGACTTTTTTGAGTGCAGGTGCAAATCTGCTGAAAAAGCCTGTGGAAGTTTCACGGCGTTCGTACGATATTTGGCGACGCAAAAATGAGCGATTTCCCAGCTCGAGAGAATTCGGCGCGAGAGAAACGATGCCCCGTAACGCACATGAGAGCAATCCGGGCCAATTTCTCCCGTTTGATGGGGTCTATGTGTAAAAATTTTGACTTTTTTGAGTGCACGTGCAAATCTGCTGGAAAAGCCTGTGGAAGTTTCACGGCGTTCGTACGATATTTGGCGACGCAAAAATGAGCGATTTCCCAGCTCGATGGAATTCGGCGCGAGAGAAACGATGCCCCGTAACGCACATGAGAGCAATCCCGGCCAATTTCTCCCGTTTGATGGGGTCTATGTGTAAAAATTTTGACTTTTTTGAGTGCACGTGCAAATCTGCTGAAAAAGCCTGTGGAAGTTTCACGGCGTTCGTACGATATTTGGCGACGCAAAAATGAGCGATTTCCCAGCTCGATGGAATTCGGAGCGAGAGAAACGATGCCCCGTAACGCACATGAGAGCAATCCCGGCCAATTTCTCCCGTTTGATGGGGTCTATGTGTACAAATTTTGACTTTTTTGAGTGCAGGTGCAAATCTGCTGAAAAAGCCTGTGGAAGTTTCACGGCGTTCGTACGATATTTGGCGACGCAAAAATGAGCGATTTCCCAGCTCGATGGAATTCGGCGCGACAGAAACGATGCCCCGTAACGCACATGAGAGCAATCCGGGCCAATTTCTCCCGTTTGATGGGGTCTATGTGTAAAAATTTTGACTTTTTTGAGTGCAGGTGCAAATCTGCTGGAAAAGCCTGTGGAAGTTTCACGGCGTTCGTACGATATTTGGCGACGCAAAAATGAGCGATTTCCAAGCTCGATGGAATTCGGAGCGAGAGAAACGATGCCCCGTAACGCACATGAGAGCAATCCGGGCCAATTTCTCCCGTTTGATGGGGTCTATGTGTAAAAATTTTGACTTTTTTGAGTGCAGGTGCAAATCTGCTGAAAAAGCCTGTGGAAGTTTCACGGCGTTCGTACGATATTTGGCGACGCAAAAATGAGCGATTTCCCAGCTCGAGAGAATTCGGCGCGAGAGAAACGATGCCCCGTAACGCACATGAGAGCAATCCGGGCCAATTTCTCCCGTTTGATGGGGTCTATGTGTAAAAATTTTGACTTTTTTGAGTGCACGTGCAAATCTGCTGGAAAAGCCTGTGGAAGTTTCACGGCGTTCGTACGATATTTGGCGACGCAAAAATGAGCGATTTCCCAGCTCGATGGAATTCGGCGCGAGAGAAACGATGCCCCGTAACGCACATGAGAGCAATCCCGGCCAATTTCTCCCGTTTGATGGGGTCTATGTGTAAAAATTTTGACTTTTTTGAGTGCACGTGCAAATCTGCTGAAAAAGCCTGTGGAAGTTTCACGGCGTTCGTACGATATTTGGCGACGCAAAAATGAGCGATTTCCCAGCTCGATGGAATTCGGAGCGAGAGAAACGATGCCCCGTAACGCACATGAGAGCAATCCCGGCCAATTTCTCCCGTTTGATGGGGTCTATGTGTACAAATTTTGACTTTTTTGAGTGCAGGTGCAAATCTGCTGAAAAAGCCTGTGGAAGTTTCACGGCGTTCGTACGATATTTGGCGACGCAAAAATGAGCGATTTCCCAGCTCGAGAGAATTCGGCGCGAGAGAAACGATGCCCCGTAACGCACATGAGAGCAATCCGGGCCAATTTCTCCCGTTTGATGGGGTCTATGTGTAAAAATTTTGACTTTTTTGAGTGCAGGTGCAAATCTGCTGGAAAAGCCTGTGGAAGTTTCACGGCGTTCGTACGATATTTGGCGACGCAAAAATGAGCGATTTCCAAGCTCGATGGAATTCGGAGCGAGAGAAACGATGCCCCGTAACGCACATGAGAGCAATCCGGGCCAATTTCTCCCGTTTGATGGGGTCTATGTGTAAAAATTTTGACTTTTTTGAGTGCACGTGCAAATCTGCTGAAAAAGCCTGTGGAAGTTTCACGGCGTTCGTACGATATTTGGCGACGCAAAAATGAGCGATTTCCCAGCTCGATGGAATTCGGCGCGAGAGAAACGATGCCCCGTAACGCACATGAGAGCAATCCCGGCCAATTTCTCCCGTTTGATGGGGTCTATGTGTAAAAATTTTGACTTTTTTGAGTGCACGTGCAAATCTGCTGAAAAAGCCTGTGGAAGTTTCACGGCGTTCGTACGATATTTGGCGACGCAAAAATGAGCGATTTCCCAGCTCGATGGAATTCGGAGCGAGAGAAACGATGCCCCGTAACGCACATGAGAGCAATCCCGGCCAATTTCTCCCGTTTGATGGGGTCTATGTGTACAAATTTTGACTTTTTTGAGTGCACGTGCCAATCTGCTGGAAAAGCCTGTGGAAGTTTCACGGCGTTCGTACGATATTTGGCGACGCAAAAATGAGCGATTTCCCAGCTCGATGGAATTCGGCGCGACAGAAACGATGCCCCGTAACGCACATGAGAGCAATCCGGGCCAATTTCTCCCGTTTGATGGGGTCTATGTGTAAAAATTTTGACTTTTTTGAGTGCAGGTGCAAATCTGCTGGAAAAGCCTGTGGAAGTTTCACGGCGTTCGTACGATATTTGGCGACGCAAAAATGAGCGATTTCCAAGCTCGATGGAATTCGGAGCGAGAGAAACGATGCCCCGTAACGCACATGAGAGCAATCCCGGCCAATTTCTCCCGTTTGATGGGGTCTATGTGTACAAATTTTGACTTTTTTGAGTGCACGTGCAAATCTGCTGAAAAAGCCTGTGGAAGTTTCACGGCGTTCGTACGATATTTGGCGACGCAAAAATGAGCGATTTCCCAGCTCGATGGAATTCGGAGCGAGAGAAACGATGCCCCGTAACGCACATGAGAGCAATCCCGGCCAATTTCTCCCGTTTGATGGGGTCTATGTGTAAAAATTTTGACTTTTTTGAGTGCAGGTGCAAATCTGCTGGAAAAGCCTGTGGAAGTTTCACGGCGTTCGTACGATATTTGGCGACGCAAAAATGAGCGATTTCCAAGCTCGATGGAATTCGGAGCGAGAGAAACGATGCCCCGTAACGCACATGAGAGCAATCCGGGCCAATTTCTCCCGTTTGATGGGGTCTATGTGTAAAAATTTTGACTTTTTTGAGTGCAGGTGCAAATCTGCTGAAAAAGCCTGTGGAAGTTTCACGGCGTTCGTACGATATTTGGCGACGCAAAAATGAGCGATTTCCCAGCTCGAGAGAATTCGGCGCGAGAGAAACGATGCCCCGTAACGCACATGAGAGCAATCCGGGCCAATTTCTCCCGTTTGATGGGGTCTATGTGTAAAAATTTTGACTTTTTTGAGTGCACGTGCAAATCTGCTGGAAAAGCCTGTGGAAGTTTCACGGCGTTCGTACGATATTTGGCGACGCAAAAATGAGCGATTTCCCAGCTCGATGGAATTCGGCGCGAGAGAAACGATGCCCCGTAACGCACATGAGAGCAATCCCGGCCAATTTCTCCCGTTTGATGGGGTCTATGTGTAAAAATTTTGACTTTTTTGAGTGCACGTGCAAATCTGCTGAAAAAGCCTGTGGAAGTTTCACGGCGTTCGTACGATATTTGGCGACGCAAAAATGAGCGATTTCCCAGCTCGATGGAATTCGGAGCGAGAGAAACGATGCCCCGTAACGCACATGAGAGCAATCCCGGCCAATTTCTCCCGTTTGATGGGGTCTATGTGTACAAATTTTGACTTTTTTGAGTGCACGTGCAAATCTGCTGAAAAAGCCTGTGGAAGTTTCACGGCGTTCGTACGATATTTGGCGACGCAAAAATGAGCGATTTCCCAGCTCGATGGAATTCGGCGCGAGAGAAACGATGCCCCGTAACGCACATGAGAGCAATCCCGGCCAATTTCTCCCGTTTGATGGGGTCTATGTGTAAAAATTTTGACTTTTTTGAGTGCACGTGCAAATCTGCTGAAAAAGCCTGTGGAAGTTTCACGGCGTTCGTACGATATTTGGCGACGCAAAAATGAGCGATTTCCCAGCTCGATGGAATTCGGCGCGAGAGAAACGATGCCCCGTAACGCACATGAGAGCAATCCGGGCCAATTTCTCCCGTTTGATGGGGTCTATGTGTAAAAATTTTGACTTTTTTGAGTGCAGGTGCAAATCTGCTGGAAAAGCCTGTGGAAGTTTCACGGCGTTCGTACGATATTTGGCGACGCAAAAATGAGCGATTTCCAAGCTCGATGGAATTCGGAGCGAGAGAAACGATGCCCCGTAACGCACATGAGAGCAATCCGGGCCAATTTCTCCCGTTTGATGGGGTCTATGTGTACAAATTTTGACTTTTTTGAGTGCACGTGCCAATCTGCTGGAAAAGCCTGTGGAAGTTTCACGGCGTTCGTACGATATTTGGCGACGCAAAAATGAGCGATTTCCCAGCTCGATGGAATTCGGCGCGAGAGAAACGATGCCCCGTAACGCACATGAGAGCAATCCCGGCCAATTTCTCCCGTTTGATGGGGTCTATGTGTAAAAATTTTGACTTTTTTGAGTGCAGGTGCAAATCTGCTGAAAAAGCCTGTGGAAGTTTCACGGCGTTCGTACGATATTTGGCGACGCAAAAATGAGCGATTTCCCAGCTCGAGAGAATTCGGCGCGAGAGAAACGATGCCCCGTAACGCACATGAGAGCAATCCGGGCCAATTTCTCCCGTTTGATGGGGTCTATGTGTAAAAATTTTGACTTTTTTGAGTGCAGGTGCAAATCTGCTGGAAAAGCCTGTGGAAGTTTCACGGCGTTCGTACGATATTTGGCGACGCAAAAATGAGCGATTTCCCAGCTCGATGGAATTCGGAGCGAGAGAAACGATGCCCCGTAACGCACATGAGAGCAATCCCGGCCAATTTCTCCCGTTTGATGGGGTCTATGTGTACAAATTTTGACTTTTTTGAGTGCACGTGCCAATCTGCTGGAAAAGCCTGTGGAAGTTTCACGGCGTTCGTACGATATTTGGCGACGCAAAAATGAGCGATTTCCCAGCTCGATGGAATTCGGCGCGAGAGAAACGATGCCCCGTAACGCACATGAGAGCAATCCCGGCCAATTTCTCCCGTTTGATGGGGTCTATGTGTAAAAATTTTGACTTTTTTGAGTGCACGTGCAAATCTGCTGAAAAAGCCTGTGGAAGTTTCACGGCGTTCGTACGATATTTGGCGACGCAAAAATGAGCGATTTCCCAGCTCGATGGAATTCGGAGCGAGAGAAACGATGCCCCGTAACGCACATGAGAGCAATCCCGGCCAATTTCTCCCGTTTGATGGGGTCTATGTGTAAAAATTTTGACTTTTTTGAGTGCACGTGCAAATCTGCTGGAAAAGCCTGTGGAAGTTTCACGGCGTTCGTACGATATTTGGCGACGCAAAAATGAGCGATTTCCCAGCTCGATGGAATTCGGCGCGACAGAAACGATGCCCCGTAACGCACATGAGAGCAATCCGGGCCAATTTCTCCCGTTTGATGGGGTCTATGTGTAAAAATTTTGACTTTTTTGAGTGCACGTGCAAATCTGCTGAAAAAGCCTGTGGAAGTTTCACGGCGTTCGTACGATATTTGGCGACGCAAAAATGAGCGATTTCCCAGCTCGAGAGAATTCGGCGCGAGAGAAACGATGCCCCGTAACGCACATGAGAGCAATCCGGGCCAATTTCTCCCGTTTGATGGGGTCTATGTGTACAAATTTTGACTTTTTTGAGTGCACGTGCAAATCTGCTGAAAAAGCCTGTGGAAGTTTCACGGCGTTCGTACGATATTTGGCGACGCAAAAATGAGCGATTTCCCAGCTCGATGGAATTCGGCGCGAGAGAAACGATGCCCCGTAACGCACATGAGAGCAATCCCGGCCAATTTCTCCCGTTTGATGGGGTCTATGTGTAAAAATTTTGACTTTTTTGAGTGCACGTGCAAATCTGCTGGAAAAGCCTGTGGAAGTTTCACGGCGTTCGTACGATATTTGGCGACGCAAAAATGAGCGATTTCCCAGCTCGATGGAATTCGGCGCGACAGAAACGATGCCCCGTAACGCACATGAGAGCAATCCGGGCCAATTTCTCCCGTTTGATGGGGTCTATGTGTAAAAATTTTGACTTTTTTGAGTGCACGTGCAAATCTGCTGAAAAAGCCTGTGGAAGTTTCACGGCGTTCGTACGATATTTGGCGACGCAAAAATGAGCGATTTCCCAGCTCGAGAGAATTCGGCGCGAGAGAAACGATGCCCCGTAACGCACATGAGAGCAATCCGGGCCAATTTCTCCCGTTTGATGGGGTCTATGTGTACAAATTTTGACTTTTTTGAGTGCACGTGCAAATCTGCTGAAAAAGCCTGTGGAAGTTTCACGGCGTTCGTACGATATTTGGCGACGCAAAAATGAGCGATTTCCCAGCTCGATGGAATTCGGCGCGACAGAAACGATGCCCCGTAACGCACATGAGAGCAATCCGGGCCAATTTCTCCCGTTTGATGGGGTCTATGTGTAAAAATTTTGACTTTTTTGAGTGCACGTGCAAATCTGCTGAAAAAGCCTGTGGAAGTTTCACGGCGTTCGTACGATATTTGGCGACGCAAAAATGAGCGATTTCCCAGCTCGAGAGAATTCGGCGCGAGAGAAACGATGCCCCGTAACGCACATGAGAGCAATCCGGGCCAATTTCTCCCGTTTGATGGGGTCTATGTGTAAAAATTTTGACTTTTTTGAGTGCAGGTGCAAATCTGCTGAAAAAGCCTGTGGAAGTTTCACGGCGTTCGTACGATATTTGGCGACGCAAAAATGAGCGATTTCCCAGCTCGATGGAATTCGGCGCGAGAGAAACGATGCCCCGTAACGCACATGAGAGCAATCCGGGCCAATTTCTCCCGTTTGATGGGGTCTATGTGTAAAAATTTTGACTTTTTTGAGTGCACGTGCAAATCTGCTGAAAAAGCCTGTGGAAGTTTCACGGCGTTCGTACGATATTTGGCGACGCAAAAATGAGCGATTTCCCAGCTCGAGAGAATTCGGCGCGAGAGAAACGATGCCCCGTAACGCACATGAGAGCAATCCGGGCCAATTTCTCCCGTTTGATGGGGTCTATGTGTAAAAATTTTGACTTTTTTGAGTGCAGGTGCAAATCTGCTGGAAAAGCCTGTGGAAGTTTCATCCGACGAAAAAAGCACGTTCTCGAGAAAGCAGGAGAGCTAAGTCATTCACAAATTAGCTGGATTTGGCTTGTGGTTCGTTTCCCAAGTAACAGAGCGGCATCAACCTTTAAGTGCACGCCAGTACATCCCCGTGGGATACAGGGGGTCTCGGCGGACTTTGCTCGGGGGAAAAACGTCGAGGTGAGCCGCCTGGCCATGCTGTTCATGGGTCTCTCCTTTTTAAGTTTCGCCTGCCAATTTATTTTCTCTAGCGGTTTTATACACTAGCACTCGATGTTTTGGGAAAGGAATACAATTGTTCAAAAAACGTCTTCGCAATTCATGTCGTTAGATTGCTAATGAAAATTCGTAAAAAAACGTACACGCCATACATGTTCTTTGCTTCCCTCTCGATACAAGTGAAGGGGAAAAACAGCCTTAACGGTTGCTAAAAAAATCGCCCTTTACATATACATGGGTCGTCTTCCCCTCTCGACAACGGAGACAAGTAACCCACGCCAGGCACTGTCAGTAACTGCCATAGATCTGCTTTAAAATGCCCATTCGTCTTGCGTCGCTCACGTTCCCGGAGCTTTGGGTAATGTCTGAGGCCTATCCCCGCTAATTTCTACCGTTTGTCGGTAGCTGTCTGTAAAAATATAGCATACACCAAAACGAGAAAATATTTCCATCGCACCTGCACAAGTGTATGGACAATGGCAATCTTCATGCGATGCATAAGTGGTGTGTGTCAGCAGGTTTTGTTTCCCAAGTTTTCCGTGAATGAGCGAGTATCTTGAGCTGTGTGACTCAGCCCGAGGGAGCCTCTTCTCCTCCAGAGTGTGTGGGGAAGGCTGTCCCCTTGGGTTGGTGCTGCACGGGTTCGCTGCGCTGTTTGGTCTTGTGCCAAGGAAGGCTGCCAACTGTGCAAGAATTTTAGGGTTGGTTTCAATTGCCGTTGCCGGTCCATAGAG
>NW_027621000.1:37500-52500 GCF_964198595.1 Lampetra fluviatilis
AGAGCAATCCGGGCCAATTTCTCCCGTTTGATGGGGTCTATGTGTACAAATTTTGACTTTTTTGAGTGCACGTGCAAATCTGCTGAAAAAGCCTGTGGAAGTTTCACGGCGTTCGTACGATATTTGGCGACGCAAAAATGAGCGATTTCCCAGCTCGATGGAATTCGGCGCGAGAGAAACGATGCCCCGTAACGCACATGAGAGCAATCCCGGCCAATTTCTCCCGTTTGATGGGGTCTATGTGTAAAAATTTTGACTTTTTTGAGTGCACGTGCAAATCTGCTGGAAAAGCCTGTGGAAGTTTCACGGCGTTCGTACGATATTTGGCGACGCAAAAATGAGCGATTTCCCAGCTCGATGGAATTCGGCGCGACAGAAACGATGCCCCGTAACGCACATGAGAGCAATCCGGGCCAATTTCTCCCGTTTGATGGGGTCTATGTGTAAAAATTTTGACTTTTTTGAGTGCACGTGCAAATCTGCTGAAAAAGCCTGTGGAAGTTTCACGGCGTTCGTACGATATTTGGCGACGCAAAAATGAGCGATTTCCCAGCTCGAGAGAATTCGGCGCGAGAGAAACGATGCCCCGTAACGCACATGAGAGCAATCCGGGCCAATTTCTCCCGTTTGATGGGGTCTATGTGTAAAAATTTTGACTTTTTTGAGTGCACGTGCAAATCTGCTGGAAAAGCCTGTGGAAGTTTCACGGCGTTCGTACGATATTTGGCGACGCAAAAATGAGCGATTTCCCAGCTCGATGGAATTCGGAGCGAGAGAAACGATGCCCCGTAACGCACATGAGAGCAATCCCGGCCAATTTCTCCCGTTTGATGGGGTCTATGTGTACAAATTTTGACTTTTTTGAGTGCACGTGCCAATCTGCTGGAAAAGCCTGTGGAAGTTTCACGGCGTTCGTACGATATTTGGCGACGCAAAAATGAGCGATTTCCCAGCTCGATGGAATTCGGCGCGACAGAAACGATGCCCCGTAACGCACATGAGAGCAATCCGGGCCAATTTCTCCCGTTTGATGGGGTCTATGTGTAAAAATTTTGACTTTTTTGAGTGCAGGTGCAAATCTGCTGGAAAAGCCTGTGGAAGTTTCACGGCGTTCGTACGATATTTGGCGACGCAAAAATGAGCGATTTCCAAGCTCGATGGAATTCGGAGCGAGAGAAACGATGCCCCGTAACGCACATGAGAGCAATCCGGGCCAATTTCTCCCGTTTGATGGGGTCTATGTGTAAAAATTTTGACTTTTTTGAGTGCACGTGCAAATCTGCTGAAAAAGCCTGTGGAAGTTTCACGGCGTTCGTACGATATTTGGCGACGCAAAAATGAGCGATTTCCCAGCTCGAGAGAATTCGGCGCGAGAGAAACGATGCCCCGTAACGCACATGAGAGCAATCCGGGCCAATTTCTCCCGTTTGATGGGGTCTATGTGTAAAAATTTTGACTTTTTTGAGTGCACGTGCAAATCTGCTGGAAAAGCCTGTGGAAGTTTCACGGCGTTCGTACGATATTTGGCGACGCAAAAATGAGCGATTTCCCAGCTCGATGGAATTCGGCGCGAGAGAAACGATGCCCCGTAACGCACATGAGAGCAATCCCGGCCAATTTCTCCCGTTTGATGGGGTCTATGTGTAAAAATTTTGACTTTTTTGAGTGCACGTGCAAATCTGCTGAAAAAGCCTGTGGAAGTTTCACGGCGTTCGTACGATATTTGGCGACGCAAAAATGAGCGATTTCCCAGCTCGATGGAATTCGGAGCGAGAGAAACGATGCCCCGTAACGCACATGAGAGCAATCCCGGCCAATTTCTCCCGTTTGATGGGGTCTATGTGTACAAATTTTGACTTTTTTGAGTGCAGGTGCAAATCTGCTGAAAAAGCCTGTGGAAGTTTCACGGCGTTCGTACGATATTTGGCGACGCAAAAATGAGCGATTTCCCAGCTCGAGAGAATTCGGCGCGAGAGAAACGATGCCCCGTAACGCACATGAGAGCAATCCGGGCCAATTTCTCCCGTTTGATGGGGTCTATGTGTAAAAATTTTGACTTTTTTGAGTGCAGGTGCAAATCTGCTGGAAAAGCCTGTGGAAGTTTCACGGCGTTCGTACGATATTTGGCGACGCAAAAATGAGCGATTTCCAAGCTCGATGGAATTCGGAGCGAGAGAAACGATGCCCCGTAACGCACATGAGAGCAATCCGGGCCAATTTCTCCCGTTTGATGGGGTCTATGTGTAAAAATTTTGACTTTTTTGAGTGCACGTGCAAATCTGCTGAAAAAGCCTGTGGAAGTTTCACGGCGTTCGTACGATATTTGGCGACGCAAAAATGAGCGATTTCCCAGCTCGATGGAATTCGGCGCGAGAGAAACGATGCCCCGTAACGCACATGAGAGCAATCCCGGCCAATTTCTCCCGTTTGATGGGGTCTATGTGTAAAAATTTTGACTTTTTTGAGTGCACGTGCAAATCTGCTGAAAAAGCCTGTGGAAGTTTCACGGCGTTCGTACGATATTTGGCGACGCAAAAATGAGCGATTTCCCAGCTCGATGGAATTCGGCGCGAGAGAAACGATGCCCCGTAACGCACATGAGAGCAATCCCGGCCAATTTCTCCCGTTTGATGGGGTCTATGTGTACAAATTTTGACTTTTTTGAGTGCACGTGCAAATCTGCTGAAAAAGCCTGTGGAAGTTTCACGGCGTTCGTACGATATTTGGCGACGCAAAAATGAGCGATTTCCCAGCTCGATGGAATTCGGAGCGAGAGAAACGATGCCCCGTAACGCACATGAGAGCAATCCCGGCCAATTTCTCCCGTTTGATGGGGTCTATGTGTACAAATTTTGACTTTTTTGAGTGCACGTGCCAATCTGCTGGAAAAGCCTGTGGAAGTTTCACGGCGTTCGTACGATATTTGGCGACGCAAAAATGAGCGATTTCCCAGCTCGATGGAATTCGGCGCGACAGAAACGATGCCCCGTAACGCACATGAGAGCAATCCGGGCCAATTTCTCCCGTTTGATGGGGTCTATGTGTAAAAATTTTGACTTTTTTGAGTGCAGGTGCAAATCTGCTGGAAAAGCCTGTGGAAGTTTCACGGCGTTCGTACGATATTTGGCGACGCAAAAATGAGCGATTTCCAAGCTCGATGGAATTCGGAGCGAGAGAAACGATGCCCCGTAACGCACATGAGAGCAATCCGGGCCAATTTCTCCCGTTTGATGGGGTCTATGTGTAAAAATTTTGACTTTTTTGAGTGCAGGTGCAAATCTGCTGAAAAAGCCTGTGGAAGTTTCACGGCGTTCGTACGATATTTGGCGACGCAAAAATGAGCGATTTCCCAGCTCGAGAGAATTCGGCGCGAGAGAAACGATGCCCCGTAACGCACATGAGAGCAATCCGGGCCAATTTCTCCCGTTTGATGGGGTCTATGTGTAAAAATTTTGACTTTTTTGAGTGCACGTGCAAATCTGCTGAAAAAGCCTGTGGAAGTTTCACGGCGTTCGTACGATATTTGGCGACGCAAAAATGAGCGATTTCCCAGCTCGAGAGAATTCGGCGCGAGAGAAACGATGCCCCGTAACGCACATGAGAGCAATCCGGGCCAATTTCTCCCGTTTGATGGGGTCTATGTGTAAAAATTTTGACTTTTTTGAGTGCACGTGCAAATCTGCTGGAAAAGCCTGTGGAAGTTTCACGGCGTTCGTACGATATTTGGCGACGCAAAAATGAGCGATTTCCCAGCTCGATGGAATTCGGCGCGAGAGAAACGATGCCCCGTAACGCACATGAGAGCAATCCCGGCCAATTTCTCCCGTTTGATGGGGTCTATGTGTAAAAATTTTGACTTTTTTGAGTGCACGTGCAAATCTGCTGAAAAAGCCTGTGGAAGTTTCACGGCGTTCGTACGATATTTGGCGACGCAAAAATGAGCGATTTCCCAGCTCGATGGAATTCGGAGCGAGAGAAACGATGCCCCGTAACGCACATGAGAGCAATCCCGGCCAATTTCTCCCGTTTGATGGGGTCTATGTGTACAAATTTTGACTTTTTTGAGTGCAGGTGCAAATCTGCTGAAAAAGCCTGTGGAAGTTTCACGGCGTTCGTACGATATTTGGCGACGCAAAAATGAGCGATTTCCCAGCTCGAGAGAATTCGGCGCGAGAGAAACGATGCCCCGTAACGCACATGAGAGCAATCCGGGCCAATTTCTCCCGTTTGATGGGGTCTATGTGTAAAAATTTTGACTTTTTTGAGTGCAGGTGCAAATCTGCTGGAAAAGCCTGTGGAAGTTTCACGGCGTTCGTACGATATTTGGCGACGCAAAAATGAGCGATTTCCAAGCTCGATGGAATTCGGAGCGAGAGAAACGATGCCCCGTAACGCACATGAGAGCAATCCGGGCCAATTTCTCCCGTTTGATGGGGTCTATGTGTAAAAATTTTGACTTTTTTGAGTGCACGTGCAAATCTGCTGAAAAAGCCTGTGGAAGTTTCACGGCGTTCGTACGATATTTGGCGACGCAAAAATGAGCGATTTCCCAGCTCGAGAGAATTCGGCGCGAGAGAAACGATGCCCCGTAACGCACATGAGAGCAATCCGGGCCAATTTCTCCCGTTTGATGGGGTCTATGTGTAAAAATTTTGACTTTTTTGAGTGCACGTGCAAATCTGCTGGAAAAGCCTGTGGAAGTTTCACGGCGTTCGTACGATATTTGGCGACGCAAAAATGAGCGATTTCCCAGCTCGATGGAATTCGGAGCGAGAGAAACGATGCCCCGTAACGCACATGAGAGCAATCCCGGCCAATTTCTCCCGTTTGATGGGGTCTATGTGTACAAATTTTGACTTTTTTGAGTGCACGTGCCAATCTGCTGGAAAAGCCTGTGGAAGTTTCACGGCGTTCGTACGATATTTGGCGACGCAAAAATGAGCGATTTCCCAGCTCGATGGAATTCGGCGCGACAGAAACGATGCCCCGTAACGCACATGAGAGCAATCCGGGCCAATTTCTCCCGTTTGATGGGGTCTATGTGTAAAAATTTTGACTTTTTTGAGTGCAGGTGCAAATCTGCTGGAAAAGCCTGTGGAAGTTTCACGGCGTTCGTACGATATTTGGCGACGCAAAAATGAGCGATTTCCAAGCTCGATGGAATTCGGAGCGAGAGAAACGATGCCCCGTAACGCACATGAGAGCAATCCGGGCCAATTTCTCCCGTTTGATGGGGTCTATGTGTAAAAATTTTGACTTTTTTGAGTGCACGTGCAAATCTGCTGAAAAAGCCTGTGGAAGTTTCACGGCGTTCGTACGATATTTGGCGACGCAAAAATGAGCGATTTCCCAGCTCGAGAGAATTCGGCGCGAGAGAAACGATGCCCCGTAACGCACATGAGAGCAATCCGGGCCAATTTCTCCCGTTTGATGGGGTCTATGTGTAAAAATTTTGACTTTTTTGAGTGCACGTGCAAATCTGCTGGAAAAGCCTGTGGAAGTTTCACGGCGTTCGTACGATATTTGGCGACGCAAAAATGAGCGATTTCCCAGCTCGATGGAATTCGGCGCGAGAGAAACGATGCCCCGTAACGCACATGAGAGCAATCCCGGCCAATTTCTCCCGTTTGATGGGGTCTATGTGTAAAAATTTTGACTTTTTTGAGTGCACGTGCAAATCTGCTGAAAAAGCCTGTGGAAGTTTCACGGCGTTCGTACGATATTTGGCGACGCAAAAATGAGCGATTTCCCAGCTCGATGGAATTCGGAGCGAGAGAAACGATGCCCCGTAACGCACGAGAGCAATCCCGGCCAATTTCTCCCGTTTGATGGGGTCTATGTGTACAAATTTTGACTTTTTTGAGTGCAGGTGCAAATCTGCTGAAAAAGCCTGTGGAAGTTTCACGGCGTTCGTACGATATTTGGCGACGCAAAAATGAGCGATTTCCCAGCTCGAGAGAATTCGGCGCGAGAGAAACGATGCCCCGTAACGCACATGAGAGCAATCCGGGCCAATTTCTCCCGTTTGATGGGGTCTATGTGTAAAAATTTTGACTTTTTTGAGTGCAGGTGCAAATCTGCTGGAAAAGCCTGTGGAAGTTTCACGGCGTTCGTACGATATTTGGCGACGCAAAAATGAGCGATTTCCAAGCTCGATGGAATTCGGAGCGAGAGAAACGATGCCCCGTAACGCACATGAGAGCAATCCGGGCCAATTTCTCCCGTTTGATGGGGTCTATGTGTAAAAATTTTGACTTTTTTGAGTGCACGTGCAAATCTGCTGAAAAAGCCTGTGGAAGTTTCACGGCGTTCGTACGATATTTGGCGACGCAAAAATGAGCGATTTCCCAGCTCGATGGAATTCGGCGCGAGAGAAACGATGCCCCGTAACGCACATGAGAGCAATCCCGGCCAATTTCTCCCGTTTGATGGGGTCTATGTGTAAAAATTTTGACTTTTTTGAGTGCACGTGCAAATCTGCTGAAAAAGCCTGTGGAAGTTTCACGGCGTTCGTACGATATTTGGCGACGCAAAAATGAGCGATTTCCCAGCTCGATGGAATTCGGCGCGAGAGAAACGATGCCCCGTAACGCACATGAGAGCAATCCCGGCCAATTTCTCCCGTTTGATGGGGTCTATGTGTACAAATTTTGACTTTTTTGAGTGCACGTGCAAATCTGCTGAAAAAGCCTGTGGAAGTTTCACGGCGTTCGTACGATATTTGGCGACGCAAAAATGAGCGATTTCCCAGCTCGATGGAATTCGGAGCGAGAGAAACGATGCCCCGTAACGCACATGAGAGCAATCCCGGCCAATTTCTCCCGTTTGATGGGGTCTATGTGTACAAATTTTGACTTTTTTGAGTGCACGTGCCAATCTGCTGGAAAAGCCTGTGGAAGTTTCACGGCGTTCGTACGATATTTGGCGACGCAAAAATGAGCGATTTCCCAGCTCGATGGAATTCGGCGCGACAGAAACGATGCCCCGTAACGCACATGAGAGCAATCCGGGCCAATTTCTCCCGTTTGATGGGGTCTATGTGTAAAAATTTTGACTTTTTTGAGTGCAGGTGCAAATCTGCTGGAAAAGCCTGTGGAAGTTTCACGGCGTTCGTACGATATTTGGCGACGCAAAAATGAGCGATTTCCAAGCTCGATGGAATTCGGAGCGAGAGAAACGATGCCCCGTAACGCACATGAGAGCAATCCGGGCCAATTTCTCCCGTTTGATGGGGTCTATGTGTAAAAATTTTGACTTTTTTGAGTGCAGGTGCAAATCTGCTGAAAAAGCCTGTGGAAGTTTCACGGCGTTCGTACGATATTTGGCGACGCAAAAATGAGCGATTTCCCAGCTCGAGAGAATTCGGCGCGAGAGAAACGATGCCCCGTAACGCACATGAGAGCAATCCGGGCCAATTTCTCCCGTTTGATGGGGTCTATGTGTAAAAATTTTGACTTTTTTGAGTGCACGTGCAAATCTGCTGGAAAAGCCTGTGGAAGTTTCACGGCGTTCGTACGATATTTGGCGACGCAAAAATGAGCGATTTCCCAGCTCGATGGAATTCGGCGCGAGAGAAACGATGCCCCGTAACGCACATGAGAGCAATCCCGGCCAATTTCTCCCGTTTGATGGGGTCTATGTGTAAAAATTTTGACTTTTTTGAGTGCACGTGCAAATCTGCTGAAAAAGCCTGTGGAAGTTTCACGGCGTTCGTACGATATTTGGCGACGCAAAAATGAGCGATTTCCCAGCTCGATGGAATTCGGAGCGAGAGAAACGATGCCCCGTAACGCACATGAGAGCAATCCCGGCCAATTTCTCCCGTTTGATGGGGTCTATGTGTACAAATTTTGACTTTTTTGAGTGCAGGTGCAAATCTGCTGAAAAAGCCTGTGGAAGTTTCACGGCGTTCGTACGATATTTGGCGACGCAAAAATGAGCGATTTCCCAGCTCGATGGAATTCGGCGCGACAGAAACGATGCCCCGTAACGCACATGAGAGCAATCCGGGCCAATTTCTCCCGTTTGATGGGGTCTATGTGTAAAAATTTTGACTTTTTTGAGTGCAGGTGCAAATCTGCTGGAAAAGCCTGTGGAAGTTTCACGGCGTTCGTACGATATTTGGCGACGCAAAAATGAGCGATTTCCAAGCTCGATGGAATTCGGAGCGAGAGAAACGATGCCCCGTAACGCACATGAGAGCAATCCGGGCCAATTTCTCCCGTTTGATGGGGTCTATGTGTAAAAATTTTGACTTTTTTGAGTGCAGGTGCAAATCTGCTGAAAAAGCCTGTGGAAGTTTCACGGCGTTCGTACGATATTTGGCGACGCAAAAATGAGCGATTTCCCAGCTCGAGAGAATTCGGCGCGAGAGAAACGATGCCCCGTAACGCACATGAGAGCAATCCGGGCCAATTTCTCCCGTTTGATGGGGTCTATGTGTAAAAATTTTGACTTTTTTGAGTGCACGTGCAAATCTGCTGGAAAAGCCTGTGGAAGTTTCACGGCGTTCGTACGATATTTGGCGACGCAAAAATGAGCGATTTCCCAGCTCGATGGAATTCGGCGCGAGAGAAACGATGCCCCGTAACGCACATGAGAGCAATCCCGGCCAATTTCTCCCGTTTGATGGGGTCTATGTGTAAAAATTTTGACTTTTTTGAGTGCACGTGCAAATCTGCTGAAAAAGCCTGTGGAAGTTTCACGGCGTTCGTACGATATTTGGCGACGCAAAAATGAGCGATTTCCCAGCTCGATGGAATTCGGAGCGAGAGAAACGATGCCCCGTAACGCACATGAGAGCAATCCCGGCCAATTTCTCCCGTTTGATGGGGTCTATGTGTACAAATTTTGACTTTTTTGAGTGCAGGTGCAAATCTGCTGAAAAAGCCTGTGGAAGTTTCACGGCGTTCGTACGATATTTGGCGACGCAAAAATGAGCGATTTCCCAGCTCGAGAGAATTCGGCGCGAGAGAAACGATGCCCCGTAACGCACATGAGAGCAATCCGGGCCAATTTCTCCCGTTTGATGGGGTCTATGTGTAAAAATTTTGACTTTTTTGAGTGCAGGTGCAAATCTGCTGGAAAAGCCTGTGGAAGTTTCACGGCGTTCGTACGATATTTGGCGACGCAAAAATGAGCGATTTCCAAGCTCGATGGAATTCGGAGCGAGAGAAACGATGCCCCGTAACGCACATGAGAGCAATCCGGGCCAATTTCTCCCGTTTGATGGGGTCTATGTGTAAAAATTTTGACTTTTTTGAGTGCACGTGCAAATCTGCTGAAAAAGCCTGTGGAAGTTTCACGGCGTTCGTACGATATTTGGCGACGCAAAAATGAGCGATTTCCCAGCTCGATGGAATTCGGCGCGAGAGAAACGATGCCCCGTAACGCACATGAGAGCAATCCCGGCCAATTTCTCCCGTTTGATGGGGTCTATGTGTACAAATTTTGACTTTTTTGAGTGCACGTGCAAATCTGCTGAAAAAGCCTGTGGAAGTTTCACGGCGTTCGTACGATATTTGGCGACGCAAAAATGAGCGATTTCCCAGCTCGATGGAATTCGGAGCGAGAGAAACGATGCCCCGTAACGCACATGAGAGCAATCCCGGCCAATTTCTCCCGTTTGATGGGGTCTATGTGTACAAATTTTGACTTTTTTGAGTGCACGTGCCAATCTGCTGGAAAAGCCTGTGGAAGTTTCACGGCGTTCGTACGATATTTGGCGACGCAAAAATGAGCGATTTCCCAGCTCGATGGAATTCGGCGCGACAGAAACGATGCCCCGTAACGCACATGAGAGCAATCCGGGCCAATTTCTCCCGTTTGATGGGGTCTATGTGTAAAAATTTTGACTTTTTTGAGTGCAGGTGCAAATCTGCTGGAAAAGCCTGTGGAAGTTTCACGGCGTTCGTACGATATTTGGCGACGCAAAAATGAGCGATTTCCAAGCTCGATGGAATTCGGAGCGAGAGAAACGATGCCCCGTAACGCACATGAGAGCAATCCCGGCCAATTTCTCCCGTTTGATGGGGTCTATGTGTACAAATTTTGACTTTTTTGAGTGCACGTGCAAATCTGCTGAAAAAGCCTGTGGAAGTTTCACGGCGTTCGTACGATATTTGGCGACGCAAAAATGAGCGATTTCCCAGCTCGATGGAATTCGGAGCGAGAGAAACGATGCCCCGTAACGCACATGAGAGCAATCCCGGCCAATTTCTCCCGTTTGATGGGGTCTATGTGTAAAAATTTTGACTTTTTTGAGTGCAGGTGCAAATCTGCTGGAAAAGCCTGTGGAAGTTTCACGGCGTTCGTACGATATTTGGCGACGCAAAAATGAGCGATTTCCAAGCTCGATGGAATTCGGAGCGAGAGAAACGATGCCCCGTAACGCACATGAGAGCAATCCGGGCCAATTTCTCCCGTTTGATGGGGTCTATGTGTAAAAATTTTGACTTTTTTGAGTGCAGGTGCAAATCTGCTGAAAAAGCCTGTGGAAGTTTCACGGCGTTCGTACGATATTTGGCGACGCAAAAATGAGCGATTTCCCAGCTCGAGAGAATTCGGCGCGAGAGAAACGATGCCCCGTAACGCACATGAGAGCAATCCGGGCCAATTTCTCCCGTTTGATGGGGTCTATGTGTAAAAATTTTGACTTTTTTGAGTGCACGTGCAAATCTGCTGGAAAAGCCTGTGGAAGTTTCACGGCGTTCGTACGATATTTGGCGACGCAAAAATGAGCGATTTCCCAGCTCGATGGAATTCGGCGCGAGAGAAACGATGCCCCGTAACGCACATGAGAGCAATCCCGGCCAATTTCTCCCGTTTGATGGGGTCTATGTGTAAAAATTTTGACTTTTTTGAGTGCACGTGCAAATCTGCTGAAAAAGCCTGTGGAAGTTTCACGGCGTTCGTACGATATTTGGCGACGCAAAAATGAGCGATTTCCCAGCTCGATGGAATTCGGAGCGAGAGAAACGATGCCCCGTAACGCACATGAGAGCAATCCCGGCCAATTTCTCCCGTTTGATGGGGTCTATGTGTACAAATTTTGACTTTTTTGAGTGCACGTGCAAATCTGCTGAAAAAGCCTGTGGAAGTTTCACGGCGTTCGTACGATATTTGGCGACGCAAAAATGAGCGATTTCCCAGCTCGATGGAATTCGGCGCGAGAGAAACGATGCCCCGTAACGCACATGAGAGCAATCCCGGCCAATTTCTCCCGTTTGATGGGGTCTATGTGTAAAAATTTTGACTTTTTTGAGTGCACGTGCAAATCTGCTGAAAAAGCCTGTGGAAGTTTCACGGCGTTCGTACGATATTTGGCGACGCAAAAATGAGCGATTTCCCAGCTCGATGGAATTCGGCGCGAGAGAAACGATGCCCCGTAACGCACATGAGAGCAATCCGGGCCAATTTCTCCCGTTTGATGGGGTCTATGTGTAAAAATTTTGACTTTTTTGAGTGCAGGTGCAAATCTGCTGGAAAAGCCTGTGGAAGTTTCACGGCGTTCGTACGATATTTGGCGACGCAAAAATGAGCGATTTCCAAGCTCGATGGAATTCGGAGCGAGAGAAACGATGCCCCGTAACGCACATGAGAGCAATCCGGGCCAATTTCTCCCGTTTGATGGGGTCTATGTGTACAAATTTTGACTTTTTTGAGTGCACGTGCCAATCTGCTGGAAAAGCCTGTGGAAGTTTCACGGCGTTCGTACGATATTTGGCGACGCAAAAATGAGCGATTTCCCAGCTCGATGGAATTCGGCGCGAGAGAAACGATGCCCCGTAACGCACATGAGAGCAATCCCGGCCAATTTCTCCCGTTTGATGGGGTCTATGTGTAAAAATTTTGACTTTTTTGAGTGCAGGTGCAAATCTGCTGAAAAAGCCTGTGGAAGTTTCACGGCGTTCGTACGATATTTGGCGACGCAAAAATGAGCGATTTCCCAGCTCGAGAGAATTCGGCGCGAGAGAAACGATGCCCCGTAACGCACATGAGAGCAATCCGGGCCAATTTCTCCCGTTTGATGGGGTCTATGTGTAAAAATTTTGACTTTTTTGAGTGCAGGTGCAAATCTGCTGGAAAAGCCTGTGGAAGTTTCACGGCGTTCGTACGATATTTGGCGACGCAAAAATGAGCGATTTCCCAGCTCGATGGAATTCGGAGCGAGAGAAACGATGCCCCGTAACGCACATGAGAGCAATCCCGGCCAATTTCTCCCGTTTGATGGGGTCTATGTGTACAAATTTTGACTTTTTTGAGTGCACGTGCCAATCTGCTGGAAAAGCCTGTGGAAGTTTCACGGCGTTCGTACGATATTTGGCGACGCAAAAATGAGCGATTTCCCAGCTCGATGGAATTCGGCGCGAGAGAAACGATGCCCCGTAACGCACATGAGAGCAATCCCGGCCAATTTCTCCCGTTTGATGGGGTCTATGTGTAAAAATTTTGACTTTTTTGAGTGCACGTGCAAATCTGCTGAAAAAGCCTGTGGAAGTTTCACGGCGTTCGTACGATATTTGGCGACGCAAAAATGAGCGATTTCCCAGCTCGATGGAATTCGGAGCGAGAGAAACGATGCCCCGTAACGCACATGAGAGCAATCCCGGCCAATTTCTCCCGTTTGATGGGGTCTATGTGTAAAAATTTTGACTTTTTTGAGTGCACGTGCAAATCTGCTGGAAAAGCCTGTGGAAGTTTCACGGCGTTCGTACGATATTTGGCGACGCAAAAATGAGCGATTTCCCAGCTCGATGGAATTCGGCGCGACAGAAACGATGCCCCGTAACGCACATGAGAGCAATCCGGGCCAATTTCTCCCGTTTGATGGGGTCTATGTGTAAAAATTTTGACTTTTTTGAGTGCACGTGCAAATCTGCTGAAAAAGCCTGTGGAAGTTTCACGGCGTTCGTACGATATTTGGCGACGCAAAAATGAGCGATTTCCCAGCTCGAGAGAATTCGGCGCGAGAGAAACGATGCCCCGTAACGCACATGAGAGCAATCCGGGCCAATTTCTCCCGTTTGATGGGGTCTATGTGTACAAATTTTGACTTTTTTGAGTGCACGTGCAAATCTGCTGAAAAAGCCTGTGGAAGTTTCACGGCGTTCGTACGATATTTGGCGACGCAAAAATGAGCGATTTCCCAGCTCGATGGAATTCGGCGCGAGAGAAACGATGCCCCGTAACGCACATGAGAGCAATCCCGGCCAATTTCTCCCGTTTGATGGGGTCTATGTGTAAAAATTTTGACTTTTTTGAGTGCACGTGCAAATCTGCTGGAAAAGCCTGTGGAAGTTTCACGGCGTTCGTACGATATTTGGCGACGCAAAAATGAGCGATTTCCCAGCTCGATGGAATTCGGCGCGACAGAAACGATGCCCCGTAACGCACATGAGAGCAATCCGGGCCAATTTCTCCCGTTTGATGGGGTCTATGTGTAAAAATTTTGACTTTTTTGAGTGCACGTGCAAATCTGCTGAAAAAGCCTGTGGAAGTTTCACGGCGTTCGTACGATATTTGGCGACGCAAAAATGAGCGATTTCCCAGCTCGAGAGAATTCGGCGCGAGAGAAACGATGCCCCGTAACGCACATGAGAGCAATCCGGGCCAATTTCTCCCGTTTGATGGGGTCTATGTGTACAAATTTTGACTTTTTTGAGTGCACGTGCAAATCTGCTGAAAAAGCCTGTGGAAGTTTCACGGCGTTCGTACGATATTTGGCGACGCAAAAATGAGCGATTTCCCAGCTCGATGGAATTCGGCGCGACAGAAACGATGCCCCGTAACGCACATGAGAGCAATCCGGGCCAATTTCTCCCGTTTGATGGGGTCTATGTGTAAAAATTTTGACTTTTTTGAGTGCACGTGCAAATCTGCTGAAAAAGCCTGTGGAAGTTTCACGGCGTTCGTACGATATTTGGCGACGCAAAAATGAGCGATTTCCCAGCTCGAGAGAATTCGGCGCGAGAGAAACGATGCCCCGTAACGCACATGAGAGCAATCCGGGCCAATTTCTCCCGTTTGATGGGGTCTATGTGTAAAAATTTTGACTTTTTTGAGTGCAGGTGCAAATCTGCTGAAAAAGCCTGTGGAAGTTTCACGGCGTTCGTACGATATTTGGCGACGCAAAAATGAGCGATTTCCCAGCTCGATGGAATTCGGCGCGAGAGAAACGATGCCCCGTAACGCACATGAGAGCAATCCGGGCCAATTTCTCCCGTTTGATGGGGTCTATGTGTAAAAATTTTGACTTTTTTGAGTGCACGTGCAAATCTGCTGAAAAAGCCTGTGGAAGTTTCACGGCGTTCGTACGATATTTGGCGACGCAAAAATGAGCGATTTCCCAGCTCGAGAGAATTCGGCGCGAGAGAAACGATGCCCCGTAACGCACATGAGAGCAATCCGGGCCAATTTCTCCCGTTTGATGGGGTCTATGTGTAAAAATTTTGACTTTTTTGAGTGCAGGTGCAAATCTGCTGGAAAAGCCTGTGGAAGTTTCATCCGACGAAAAAAGCACGTTCTCGAGAAAGCAGGAGAGCTAAGTCATTCACAAATTAGCTGGATTTGGCTTGTGGTTCGTTTCCCAAGTAACAGAGCGGCATCAACCTTTAAGTGCACGCCAGTACATCCCCGTGGGATACAGGGGGTCTCGGCGGACTTTGCTCGGGGGAAAAACGTCGAGGTGAGCCGCCTGGCCATGCTGTTCATGGGTCTCTCCTTTTTAAGTTTCGCCTGCCAATTTATTTTCTCTAGCGGTTTTATACACTAGCACTCGATGTTTTGGGAAAGGAATACAATTGTTCAAAAAACGTCTTCGCAATTCATGTCGTTAGATTGCTAATGAAAATTCGTAAAAAAACGTACACGCCATACATGTTCTTTGCTTCCCTCTCGATACAAGTGAAGGGGAAAAACAGCCTTAACGGTTGCTAAAAAAATCGCCCTTTACATATACATGGGTCGTCTTCCCCTCTCGACAACGGAGACAAGTAACCC